>NC_134826.1:75851864-75970568 GCF_004210375.1 Tachypleus tridentatus
GCACTTTGGCGAACAGCGAGTGTTCCGCGGTAGGACTAACTCGTGCAATAAAAGCGATTCTTTCGACACTATCCCAGTGATAACCCGACCGCTATGGACTATAAATGGCCAGTTAAATTCCACCGCGTTTCTAACTCTACAATTACCCTTACAAACGACTGATTTCCGAATAAACAGTATTAAAGGGTCACATCTTTACTGCAAGTCGTTTGACTACAAATCTGAGGACTACCCCCCTCCGCCGTTCTTGTCCTAGCTGAGCGGCATTCTATCCATGTTTCACAGACGATTTCTCTTCCCAAGATCTTTCACACTTTAAGCCAATAAAATTACACATACAAGTAACACACAGCTTTCTGTTTACGTTCTAACCTGAGGAATTTCGAAAATAAACACAAAATATTTTATAGATTCCATTATTTCTGTTGTACAATGTAATCACGTCCAAACATGCTTTAATTTTGTTCACTGAATTACCATAATAACAAGTCAGTTGTTACAAATATTTATGATTTCCACAACACTTGTTCTAATACTGTAATAAAAACTACTATTGAGATATTAATATTACTACAAAGGTGAAGTAAGTTATGGAGTAATGACACACAGAAGACACGCCACAGTGCATCTTTCACTATAAATTATTCACTGATCACATAAATCATACAGTACCGTTTGTTCACGTTTACCCCTGATGGGTTATTATGATCATATTACTATGTTTTATCACATCGAACCCTACTATGGTACCTGCGTTTGGAAGGTAGTCGGTAACAAAGCTACAGGTGTGGTAACTTCTACTTGGTTACCTATCCTACAGTGGTACTTGTGTTAGGAAGGTAATCATTAATCTATTCTAACAAAGCTACCATATTGTTTCACATTACAACTTTCTATATTTCACTACATTAAGGTTCTAACTCTTGTTGTTAACCTGACTTTAAGAAGGAAATTATCCCATTCATGTTATACAGTCCTACGGAAAAGTCTTAACAAATATTTCATATTGTACGACTTGTGACAATAATATAAATGAGTGAGGACCACCAGTATCCGTCACTATAAAATGTGAAAAATGTATTTATATTTATCTATGTGTGCAGGAGAGAAAAACAAAGTTCAATAGTTCATAAAGTAAGGTAGAAAGAAACCTGTTTAGGTGACAGCTGTTTCGTCACGGAGGTCACTCATCCAATAAATCAGAAGTAAATAACATTACATATTCATCAACACAAACCCGTTGTTTTAGCTGTAAATCAGATGTAACACAGAAAGACGATGATAAAACACACAGACTGTACTTACTATATCTTTGTATCTAGGTGTAAATAAAGAAACATAATAACTACTTTCTTCACCATATGGCGCCACTAGTAGCTGTATGCTATTATACAAGTTTTTACATATGATAAAATAGTTTCATATTTGAACTTAAGAAAAACACATCAAACCAAGTCGTCTGTCATACTTGTTCCATGTATAAACCACATCAAACCAAGTCGTCTGTCATACTTGTTCCATGTATAAACCACATCAAACCAAGTTGTCTGTCATACTTGTTCCATGTATAAACCATATCAAACCAAGTCGTCCCCCATACTTGTTCCATGTATAAACCACATCAAACCAAGTCGTCTCCCATACTTGTTCCATGTATAAACCACATCAAACCAAGTCGTCTGTCATACTTGTTCTATGTATAAACCACATCAAACCAAGTCGTCTGTCATACTTGTTCTATGTATAAACCACAACAAACCAAGTCGTCTGCCATACTTGTTCCATGTATAAACCACATCAAACCAAGTTGTCTGTCATACTTGTTCCATGTATAAACCATATCAAACCAAGTCGTCCCCCATACTTGTTCCATGTATAAACCACATCAAACCAAGTCGTCTCCCATACTTGTTCCATGTATAAACCACATCAAACCAAGTCGTCTGTCATACTTGTTCTATGTATAAACCATCAAACCAAGTCGTCTGTCATACTTGTTCTATGTATAAACCACAACAAACCAAGTCGTCTGCCATACTTGTATGTATAAAACCACATCAAACCAAGGTGTCTGTTATACTTGTTCTATGTATAAACCATATCAAACCAAGTCGTCTGTCATACTTGTAAACCACATTAAACCAAGTCGTCTGTCATACTTGTTCTATGTATAAACCATATCAAAACAAGTCGTCTGTCATACTTGTTCCATGTATAAACCACATTAAACCAAGCCGTCTGTCATACTTGTAAACCACATTAAACCAAGTCGTCTGTCATACTTGTTCTATGTATAAACCACAACAAACCAAGTCGTCTGCCATACTTGTTCTATGTATAAACCACATCAAACCAAGTCGTCTGTCATACTTGTTCCATGTATAAACCACATCAAACCAAGCCGTCTGTCATACTTGTTCCGTATATAAACCACATCAAACCAAGTCGTCTGTCATACATGTTCTATGTATAAATCACATCAAACCAAGTCGTCTGTCATACTTGTTCCGTGTATAAACCACATCAAACCAAGTCGTCTGTCATACTTGTTCTATGTATAAAACCAAGTCGTCTGTCATACTTGTTCTATGTATAAACCACAACAAACCAAGTCGTCTGTCATACTTGTTCTATGTATAAACCACAACAAACCAAGTCGTCTGTCATAATTGTTCTATGTATAAGCCACATTATACCAAGGTGCCTGTCATACTTGTTCCATGTATAAACCACATTAAACCAAGTTGTCTGTCATAATTGTTCCATGTATAAACCACATCAAACCAACTCGTCTGTCATACTTGTTCCATGTATAAACCACATTAAACCAAGTTGTCTGTCATAATTGTTCTATGTATAAACCGCATCAAACCAAGTCGTCTGTCATACTTATTCCATGTATAAACCACATTATACCAAGGTGCCTGTCATACTTGTTCTATGTATAAACCACATCAAACCAACTCGTCTGTCATACTTGTTCCATGTATAAACCACATCAAACCAAGTCGTCTGTCACACTTGTTCCATGTATAAACCACATCAATCCAAGTCGTCTGTTATACTTGTTCTATCTATAAACCACATCAAACCAACTCGTCTGTCATACTTGTTCCATGTATAAACCACATTAAACCAAGTTGTCTGTCATAATTGTTCTATGTATAAACCGCATCAAACCAAGTCGTCTGTCATACTTATTCCATGTATAAACCACATCAAACCAAGTCGTCTGTCATACTTGTTCTATGTATAAACCACATCCAACCAAGTCGTCTGTCATACTTATTCCATGTATAAACCACATTAAACCAAGTCGTCTCTCATACTTGTGTTATATATTAAACAGATAATATTCTTATGTTCTTTATCAAAGCCACTCATTGGATTATCCGTGTGGTGCTTACCCAGTCAAAACAACCAAGCGCCAGACGACATAATGAGAGGATAAGCTTTCATTCTAAAAACGCATTTACAACTGAAATGATAAGCACCATCGGTACTCAAAACCTGGATCATCCAGTTCATAACCTAAAATGTTAAATGTCAATCCAAACGCGTGGGACGTTTTCTTTTGTTCTTTTCCGGCATACCCAGGTGGTTAACGCTCTTGACACGTATTCTGACGGTCCTGAGTTCGAATTCGCGTCAAACCAAACATGCTCGGCCTTTAAGCCGTGAGGGTGTTGTAAGTCCCAATTAATCCCATTCGTCGTTGGTAAAAATAATAGCCCAACAGTTGATGATGGGTGGTGATGACTAGTTGTCTTCCCTCTTGTCTTACACTGCTAAATTAGGAAGGGCAAGCGCATTTTGTCTTCGTGTAGCTTCGCCCAAAATTAAAAAGCAAACAAATTCTTGATGACGAGAAATCCACTTGAAATAAAAATGTATCTCAGAACCAGTATGGGTATTAGCACTTTTATTCATAAGGAGAGAACAAACGTTTAGACCTTCCAAGGTCATCTTCAGGTTAAGAAAAAAAAGCACCTGAAGATGACCTATGAAAGTCGAAAAGCTATTCTCTCCTTTTCAATAAAAGTGGCTATACCAGCCATTCTGACATACAAATAAATAAACTATACTTTTATAGCAGGGCTACAAGAACCACACAAATATCAATTCTCACAAAGGAATGTTTTTTAGTTTGTTTGTTTCAATCTATTTCAGATCGGTATAAAGAGTTTTAAACATGTTGTGACTTTTGTTTTTTTATGGCACACTGTTTCACTGGCACAAAATAAAAATAGAATATATTTTAAAAAATATGTACAGTACAAGTGCTTTGGAAAGAAAAACATTAAAATGTGTAATTTTGCTATCGACTTTATTTTTAAGAATCAACTAAAGTAGAATATTTGAGACAATTTCTACCCCCGAGTGGTAATGTCTTTAACTAGAAGTTGAGAAGAACCATCTGAGTGTAGCCACTTTCAACTACACAGAAAAAAGTGACATTTTAAGGTATGAAAATATACTGAGTCGATAATGTTCCTTTCCTTCAGAGGAACATTTTTAGATCATGCACGTGACTATACATCAGAAAACAGACATCAAGCTAATGTTAATGTTTAGAATTTCTAGTTAGTTATTCATGAGAAAAATTCGTAAAAGTAAGACGCTTTAGAGAGTAACAGACGACAGATCGGTTTACAGTATGTTTAACTAGAGCACTACACATATTCAACCTTAAGTGTAGCTAGAGTACTCAACATACTAGAGAGGTGTAGCTAGAGTACTAAACACACTAGACTGGTGTAGCTAGAGTATTAAACATACTGGACATTACGTGTAGCTTGAGTAATAAACATACTATACATCAGATGTAGCTAGAGTACTAAACATACTAGACAGGTGTAGCTAGAGTACTAAACATACTAGACTGGTTTAGCTAGAGTATTAAACATACTGGACATTAGGTGTAGCTTGAGTAATAAACATACTATACATTAAGTGTAGCCAGAGTACTAAACATTAGGTGTAGTTAGAGAAATACACATACTATACATTAGGTGTAAGCTTGAGTACTAAACATACTAGAAATTAGGTTAAGCTAGAGTACTAAACATACTAGACATGAGGTGTAAATAGAGTACTAAACATACGAGATATGAGGTGTAGCTTGAGTATTAAAGATACTAAACATTACGTGCAAATAGAATACTAAACATATAAGACACAAGGTGTAGCTAGAGTAATACATATACTAAACATTAGGTGTAAATAGAGTACTAAAAATACTAAACGTTAGGGTTAGCTTGAGTAATTCACATACTAGATATTAAGTGTAACTACAGTAATACACATATTAGACATTAGGTGTAGTTAGAGTACTGAGCATCAGGTGTTGCTAGAGTACTAAACATACTAGGCATTGGGTGTAGCTTAAGTAATAAACAAACCAGACATTCGGTGTAGCAATTATAATACACATACTAAATATTAGGTATAGCTGGAATAATACACATATAAGACATTAGATGTAGTTAGAGCAATACACATACTAGACATTATGTGTCGCAACAGTAACACACATACTAGACATTAGGTGTAGTTAGAGTAATACACATACCGTACATTAGGTGTAGATTGAATACTAAACATACTAGACATTAGGTGTAGCTAGAATACTAAGCATACTATACATAAGGTGTAAATAAAGTACTAAACATACTAGTCATTACGTGTAAATAGGGTAATAAACATACTAGACATTAGGTATAAATAGAGCACTAAATATACCAGACATTAAGTGCAGCTTGAGTACTAAACTTACCAGACATTAAGTGCACCTAGAGTAATTCACATAATAAACATTAGGTGTAAATAGAGTATTAAACATACTAGACATTAGGTGTAAATAGAACACTAAAAACTAGACATCAGGTATAAATAGAACACTAAAAACTAGACATCAGGTATAAATAGAGCACTAAACATACCAGGCATAATGTTACTTAAGGTATTAAAGATACTAGATATTAGGTTTAGCTAAAGTATTAAACATAGTAGGCATTAGGTATAGAGTAATGCACGTACTATACATTAGATGTCGCTTGAGTAATAAACGTACTAGACGTAAGGCGTATCGAGAGTACTAAATATACTGGGCATTAGGTTAGCTTCAATAATAAGTATGCTACACATCAGGTGTAGCTTCAATAATAAGCATACTATACATAAGGTGTAGCTAGAGTAATATGCATACTACACAATAGGTGTAGCTAGAATACTAAACATACTAGACATTAGGTGTAGTTGCAGAAATACACATCCTATACATTAGGTGTAGCTAGAGTACAAACATACTAGACATTACGTGTAGCTTGAGTAATAAATATACCATACTTTAGATGTAGCTTCAATATTAAACATACTATACATTAGGTGTAGATAGAATAATACTCATACTAGACCAGTGGTTCTTAACCTTGTTGGAGGTACTGAACCCCGGAAGTTTCGTACTGGCATTCACTGAACCCTTCGTAATTGGGTTCAATGAATATTTACTGCAAATCAATGTGACTTTTGCTGTTGCCTTTCAGAGACAAGTTCATAAATGCGCGGCTTCACCTTGGCAAGTGCCACTCTCATATCATTTTCGCAACAAAGTCTGTTCCTTTTCTTCGTTTTTATGTCTACCATCCTCAAAAAGGATTGCTCGCAAAGATACGTTGTAACAAACAGAATGAATATTTCAAGGGCTTTCTTAGCAATAAGAGGGTACGTTATGATTTGGTGACACCAAAACGTTGAGAGCGTTGTTGTTCTGAAAAGTTGCTGTTAAACCTGGCTCTGCTGAAGTTCAATGATTTCGTCGAAGTATTCATCATTGACATCTGCTGTCGTAACACTAAACGTGAACGACTGTCTCACCCATGCTGGATATGACTCTCTGGTGGGGAAGTATCCGTCGAGAGACTTTGCAAGCTCATCTAAGTGCATGGCAATTGCTTGCTTCAGTTCCTTGGGTACAGAAATGTCTCCGATTTCAGACACATCTTCGATCTGATTTACATAGTCGTCCAGCAGGGGAAAGTTTGCGAAGTTATCATTCTCTGTTCGTCATTTCCATAACGGTAGCTTTTTTTTAAAAGCCTTCATGTTTTCTTCCGCTTCGATGATGTTGACTCCACCGACCTGCATCTGTTGATTGAGATGATTGAGAGCATTGAAGATATCGACCATGTACGTCAAAATGAGAATGAACTCAGATTTTTCGAGGCAATTTGCATGACACTGTTGGTGCTCTCGCAAAAACAGGACTAATGCTACACGCATGGCAAAAACACGATTCAGCACCTTTCTCCGAGATAACCACCGAACCTTAGAACGGTACAGAAGTACCTCGAATTCAGAGCCCATTTCATTTCACAGCTTATTCAAGATGCGGTGCTTCAGGGCACTATTTCGCACAAAGTTCACACATTCCACTGAAAGTTTTAATACTTCTGCCAGTTTTGAAGGCAAGGTTTTTGTTGTCAACGCATGTCTGAGCAGAACACAGTGCGTTACAATGATGTGTGGTGCATCGGCTTTCACCAGCGCACCAAAACCAGAGTTTCGTCCCAGCATGACTAGAGCTCCGTCCAAACAAACTGCAGAAACTATATCCCATAAAAGATCGTTGTCTCTGAAGAAGTCATCCACAAGTTTCTTCATGTCGGCTGCCTTAGTTGTTGTTGTAAGAGGCTTACAAAATAAAAAAAATCATCTTTTATCTCGTCGTTCTTCACATAGCGCACGAATACAACAACTTGGCTTAGATTGGAAACGTCGGTGGTCTCGTCGAGTTGAAAGCTGAATTTTGCTGGGCTTGAAATCAGATCTGCAACTACTTGAGTCAAGATGTCATCGCTCATGTCATCTATTCTGCTGTTGATGGTGTCATTTTAAAGAGAAATTTGGGATAACTTAATTTTAGCAGCTTTTCCTAGCATGATATTCGCCATCTTCAACGCAGATGGTTTTACGAGTGCTTCACCAATGGTTTGTGGTTTGCCCTGCTTTGCGATCAAGTACGCAACTTCGTACGATGCTGTGAGGATCGGTTTGTCAATGGGTACAAAGCAGAAAACAGGCAAAGTAGCCTTTTCATCGAGCCTGGCTCCCATTACCTTGAATTCAGCAAGCGTTGTGTTCTTGTATTTCCCATCTCCATTCAGCTTTAGGGAGTGTTCTCTTAGTTTTGCCGGTGCTAGACTAGAATTGCTCAACTTGACATTGCAAATCATGCATTGAGGACGCTGACTCCCATCATGTTCCGTTATACACGTGAATGCATATTGTACGTATTCGTCCGACCACTTTTGGTTTTTGCTCGACATAGTTAGTATGAAGGGATTGAAAGATTAGGAAAAATATCACAAATGACGCACGATTACTACAGTCACAAGTCGACTGCTAAGCGCACGAAGTTCCCTGCAGCACAGATATTAAGGCCAAGTGATGTGACGTGATCAGCCGCAGCCAATAATGGCCAAGAAGAGCATGACGTCACGAATCATACGAGTGATGTGAACGGAACGGACACACACACGATGACCGAAGAAGGTCGAAACGTTGTTGGCTCTTCTGTGTAAAATATTTTCTTAACCCAAACGAGCCGTTTTTGCATATACACACACACTGTCTTGACCTCCGTCGAACACCTGAGACTGACTCACCGAACTCCTGGGGTTCGCTTGAACCCAGGTTAAGAACCACTGTACTAGACATTAGGTGAAGCTAGAGTAATACATATATTATACATTGGATGTAACTTGAATATCAAAGATACTAAACATTAGGTGTAGCTGGAGTGATAAACATAGTTGAGATTAAGTGTTGCTTAACAATTAAACATATTAGACATTAGGTGTAGCTAGACTAATACACATGCCATACATTAGCTATAGCTTGAATACTGAACATACTGGACATTACGTGTAGCTTGAGTACTAAAAATACTAGACATTACGCGTAAATAGGATACTAAACATACTAGACATTTGGTGTAACTAGAGTACTAAACATACGAGATATTAAGTGTTGCTTCAGTACTAAACATACTAGACATTAGGTGTAGCTAGAGTAATTCACGTACTATAAATTAGGTGTAAATAGAGTACTAAACATAATGTACATTAAGTGTACCTAGAATACTAAACATATTAGACATAAGGTGTACCTAGAGTAATACAAAGACTATACGTTAGGTTCAAATACAGTACTAAACATACTAAACACTAGGTGTAGCTTGAGTAATAAACATACTAGACATTATGTGTATCTAGAGTACTAAATATTAGGTGTAGCAAGACATACAAGACATGAGGTGTAAATAGAGTACTAAAGATACTAGACATTAGGCTTAGCTAAATTATTAAACATACTACAGTGTAGTTAGAGGTATACACATACTAAACGTTAGGTGTAGCTTCAATAATATACGTACTAGACATTAGGTGTAACTTAACTACTAAACATACTGGACATTAGGTGCAGCTAAAGTAATACACATACTATACATTAGGTGTAGCTTAAATATTAAACATACTGGACATTAGTTGTAGCTAGAGCACTAAACATACTAGACATTAGGTGTAGTTAGAACAATATACATACTAGACATTAGGTGTAGCTAGAGTAATACACCTAGTAGACATTAGGTGTAGCTAGAGTGATACACATACTAAACATTAGGTGTAGCTAGAATAATACACATAGTAAACATTAGGTGTAGCTAGAATAATACACATAGTAAACATTAGGTGTAGCTAGAGCAATACACATACTAGACATTAGGTGTAGCGAGAGTAATACACATATGAGACTTTAGGTATAGCTACAGTAATACGCATCCTAGACATTAGGTGTAGCTACAGTAATACACATATTAGACATTAGGTGTAGCTGTAGTACTAAACGTAGTAGACATTGGGTGTGGCTACAGTAATACATATTCTAGACATTAGGTGTAGCTAGAGCACTACACATACTAGACATTAGGTGTAGCTAGAGCACTACACATACTAGACATTAGGTGTAGCGAGAGTAACACATTCTAAATATTAGGTGTAGCTAGAGTAATACGCGTACTAGATAGTATGTGTAACTTGAGTAATACATCTACTTGACATTAGGTGTAGCTAGGGTAATACATATGTTTGGCATTAGGTGTAGTTAGAGTGATACACATACTAAACGTTAAGTGTAGATACAGTAATACACATACTAGACACAAGGTGCAGCTAGACATTAGGTGTAATTAGAGTACTAAACATTAGGTGTAGCTATAGTAATACGCATACTAATCATTAGGTGTAATTTGAGTAATACACGTATTAGAGATTAGCTGTAGCTAGGGTAATACACATACTAGACATTAGGTGTAGCTAGGGTAATACATATACTAGACATCAGGTGTAGCTAGGGTAATACACACACTTAACAGTAGGTATAGCTAGAGTGCTTTGTTCTGGGATAAAAAGTGGCATTCTTATATTAAAGTGTTCTCTATAGATTGATTTTAAAAGGCAGTCATCCTGTCACGTATTTAATCGAACAACACAGTAGTGTAATAATGGTTGTTGAATGACACACTCTGTGAGTGGTAACACGATACCAGTGTCTTTACTTCTATAACATACAGCTAGACGTGTTATATTACATTCATCAAATGTTTAAAGTGGCTATAAATACATTTACAGCGAAGTACGTGGATGTCACTCCCAAAGTAAAATAACATTTCTCGTCCAAAGCCTTATTTAACGAGAGAATCACGTAACTTTGTAAGACAAGCATTTACCTGTAAATTTCCAGGGAACTTGAGTGGAGCCGGAAAGTACGCGGGTCTTCCTCGGAGACGGTCGCTGTGACTGGCCATGTCCGAACCAATGTAACCGTCAATCTAATAAAACTTAAGACGTAGTAGATTTCATCCGAGCGAAACGAAACCAGAAGTTAACGAGAGACACCCTGAATTATGATAAGAGTCAAGAATCAGTGAGAGGACATGTCAGAGTTAATAGCTGTAATGACCACAGCCATGCATGAAGTTCAATTGTAAAAAACCGATAAAGACCGATGACGTAACATCAGTAATATTAAATATTAAACTCAGTAGATAACTAACTGCACGTGTACAATCTAAACACTAGCCTCAACTCACACGCGCAGAAACCTTCCCCAAAAAACCGTCCTTAAAGCACGCGTCCAAACCTCTCGTGCCGGTTTGTCATTGGTTAGCTGATTTGTAATAAAAACACTTCACGAGTTTTGTGAAGTCCTAATAAGGTTAGACGTTAGCTAGGGCAAGACATGCCCCTTAGAGCAAATAAGGTGTTGTCGAAATAACCTACTGACGAAGAAATTTAAAGATGAGAATAAACGTTGAGTCGCTCCCAAGTTAAAGTCGTCTGCTACTAAGACTTGTCTTGCCTCGAGCCGTCACTGGGGGCTGGGCATACGTGCGTTTTCGAGGCGCCATTGGTTAATTTTGGAGCGGATCATCACATGCTTGTAAATACACACAACCGAGTAACACCGAAAGCGCAAGTGTTGAATAATTGTTTCTGTGAATTACACAACAATGATTTACAATTTTTTCACCCAAATGTTTACAAAGATAGTTAGTTTAGTTACAGTTATATTAATAGTGGATTCGTTATTGTTATTGTGCTGGTGATGATGCTTTTGTCATTATAACCGAACGACTTTTAGAAGCTATATCTGTTAGGAACAGCGCCATCTGTTAGCAGTGTGCTGAACATGGTCGCGATAGGTTGTTAAGTATAAATTTTAAAAACAATACCCTAATTTCCTTTACATGCGAACAATGAGTCATACAAAAACTAGAAATTGTTCCACAAATGCTCGTTTCCTTATTGTCTTCTGATTCCTCTAATGGCGTAAATTATGTAGTCACATATACATCTGATAGAATGTCCTTTAGAAATGTAAATGAACAGTTTTTATCTGTATAATAAGTTAAGCCTTTATTTGGTTCTTTTGTCAGAACTATGTACCACTCTCGGTAGGTGTTAGGAACTCACAAGACTGCATCATTGTTGTCAGGTTGGGCATGACTCAGTAGATTGTATCACTGTTGTCAGGTGGTAAATGATCCAGTAGACTGTATCACTGTTGTCAGGTGATACATGACTCACTAGACTATGACACTGTTGTCAGGTGATACATGACTCACTAAACTATAACACTGTTGTCAGGTTATACATGATTCAGTGGGCTGTATCACTGTTGTCAGGTTATACATGACTCAGTGGACTGTATCACTGTTGTCAGGTTATACATGACTCAGTGGACTGTATCACTGTTGTCAGGTTATACACGACTCAGTGGGCTGTATCACTGTTGTCAAGTGGTAAATGATCCAGTAGACTGTATCACTGTTGTCAGGTTACACATGACTCACTAGACTGTCTACACTTATAATTTTGTAAAATGACAAAAAAATGTGTGTCGATAATCGATTCATTAGTCTCTTGTCACAGTCGTATAGAAGAGACTACTTTATCTATTTGACATATTATTTCAATGTGAAATGAATTTGTTGAAAGCGACATGTCACAAATACGGAGAAGAGAAAGAAGCAAACAAAGAATCGTTATGTAAAACTTGATATTGTGATATTGTAAAACTTGTTATTGTTGTATTGTAAAACTTGATATTGTGATATTGTAAAACTTGTTATTGTTGTATTGTAAAACTTGATATTGTGATATTGTAAAACTTGATATTGTGATATTGTAAAACTTGATATTGTGATATTGTAAAACTTGATATTGTGATATTGTAAAACTTGATACTGTGATATTGTAAAACTTGATATTGTGATATTGTAAAACTTGTTACTGTTGTATTGTAAAACTTGATATTGTGATGTTGTAAAACTTGATATTGTGATATTGTAAAACTTGATATTGTGATATTGTAAAACTTGTTACTGTTGTATTGTAAAACTTGATATTGTGATATTGTAAAACTTGTTACTGTGATTTTGTAAAACTTGATATTGTGATATTGTAAAACTTGATACTGTGATATTGTAAAACTTGATATTGTGATATTGTTTAAAAGTTACAAATATCGTATTGAAAGGTTATTGCGATAGTTGAATCTTTTGATAATCACGAATTAATATGTCACAAATATGAAGAATTTTATGACATATTCTTAAACAAATTGATATCAAACAATAAAATACATATGGTCAATTGTAAAACGTCTATATATGGTCAATCACAGATTTGTAAGTGATTATAGCCAATGAAGAATTGTTAGCGACAATGTAGGACCAATCACAAATGTGCAAGTTTTACATAGCTAATCACGAATTAATAAGCTATATTATATATATAGAGGGAATTCGCAAAAAAGTAACCCTCCCCCTTTAAAATGTTGTTAATTTGTTATATCTTTTATCAGATAACAGAAAATCGTGCAAAACTATGTATTTTTAGAACACACTCGACGAGATATGTTTAAATATGATCTGAAAAATCCTAATTTTAACACTGGTTTTTTTCACAGAAGATCTAACAAATTACAGTAGGTACACAACACTTGTTATGATAAAGTCATGATAAGTTCAGGTATTTACCAAAGCTAGTGTTAAAATTATGTTGAGATAATATTTAAACAGATCTCGTCGAGTGTGTTCTAAAAACTAGTTTAAAATATTTTTCTGTTATCTAATAAAAAAATTAATAACATTTTCAAGGTAGAGGGGGCGCTTTTTGTCCACCCCTGTATATATATAAAGTCAATCCCAGAATATTCAAAATTAATTAAAGCCAATCACACTTTACTAAGTATTTGTCAATTAATCAATCTGTTTAAAACGTTACGATCTTTTTATTTACAGAACATAAGTAAACTAAAGTGGTAAATTATTAATTTAACGATTTTGTTTGAATATTTTTGCTGATCGAGTTGAAACATAACATTTTTCTCTACATATTTATTATACATTACTTTCAACCACATGATGGCTGCTATGAACATCAGTGAATCTTAGAAAACGGACACAGTTAACTGGTGGAGTTTTAAAGAAAGTTTGGGATCTATTTGTTCACACAATAATCCATTCTTACAAACTACTGTTTTAAATTCGTTATTAAGTATTTAAGCAATTTACTTAACAGACGAATAACGTGTTTTAATAGAGTGGGATAATATTACATTTACACTAGTAAATATTGACACAGTTAAGCCTAATACAAGCCTAACATTTGTGACAACATTCAGGTTTCTTTTCCCACAATCCTCGTTGTTACGGATGTCAATTCTAAAATATTGTTTTTTGTGCAGTAGCGAACATCTTATGCTCCTATATAATAACTTTGTGTAATAATACACTTGCGCTGTGTAATCTTAAACATGTTTATTCTTTCACATTAAAGGTGTTTATGTATGTAGAATAATGAATGTTGAAGACATGAGATTGAAACTGACTCTTTCTATTTACTTTCACTAAAACCAACTCATTCGTATTTTCACACTGCCGATGTTGCGGTTTTGTTTTTGTCGAAATTAAGGTTTATTTCCCTTGTTTTTACCCAACTTTTGAGGCAGTTTATGTTTGTTTGTTTGCAATTTAGCATAACGTTACACAATAGAGTATTTATGCTATGCTCATATCGGATATCGAAACCCAGATTCTAGCGTTGTAAGTCCACAGACATACCGCTCTGCCACTGGAGAGGGAGGGCAGTTTATGAGAGTCCGACTGTTAGGATTATTACGGTAAGCTAATATTTTGGTACAAGTTAACTGTTTACACGCTCACTTGAAAAATATGATTGTACCACAAGCACTAGTAAATATTGACACAGTTAAGCCTAATACAAACCTTACCTTTGTGACAACATTCAGGTTTCTTTTCCCACAATCCTCGTTGTTACGGATGTCAGATCTCTTTTAGGTAAACAAACTGTTGCCAAAATGCCTCTCCCAATAACACCAGAACTCGGTTAAGTTCAACCAAAATGACAGCCAGAAGTCGTTCTAAAATATTATTTTTTTGTGTGTGCAGTAGCGAACATCTGACGCTGCTACTGTTGAATGAAGAAGTGAAAAAACAACACCTAATATGTAGTTCAGCAAGGATCATGAAAATCAAACCCATATTTCTTCCCCATCCTTCACATTTTAACACCATAACGTAAAACATAAACAGAGAATTCCACTACGTCACCCAAAACATTCATTCCGTTTCCTTTAATATAGCTCTGAACAAAGTATTGTTGGAATTAAAGAGAAATAGATATTGACCGTTGCGAAACGCTTGTATTTAGTTATTTGCAGAAAGACTAAGTGCTCTCTTAAAGACAGACACAGATACAAACATGTATTTAAACATTATACAGAAGTCCTGTATACACCCACACAGAAACTTAGTGAAATATCTTACAAGCTGCTTGAACAGAGTTAAAGTCGTATTATTAAACTTAAGTTTAACAAGAAAACTACAAAACAATGGTGTGAGACACCTTTCACGAGATCCACTAATGAAACCTTTAAAACAAGCAGCTTAAAGTATAAATAGGTATTTTAAAACCTGATAAAGGAATAATAATAAAGGCTTAGTTTTAAAATCCCTAAAACCTGAAGATTCCTACTGGATGTACAGATATTATTTGTAGATTTTTGAAACTGATAAGTTGAAAGAGTAGCACTTGAGAAATTTATCAGCTGGTCTTAACACATTGATGTGATAGGACAACAATACTTGTATCAATGTTAACATTCCTGTATCACTGTAGAACTGATGGTGATCAATATGTATAGGTTAACATTCCTGTACCACTGTAGAACTGATGGTGATCAATATGTATAGGTTAACATTCCTGTATCACTGTAGAACTGATGGTGATCAATATGTATAGGTTAACATTCCTGTATCACTGTAGAACTGATGGTGATCAATATGTATAGGTTAACATTCCTGTATCACTGTAGAACTGATGGTGATCAATATGTATAGGTTAACATTCCTGTATCACTGTAGAACTGATGGTGATCAATATGTATAGGTTAACATTCCTGTATCACTGTAGAACTGATGGTGATCAATATGTATAGGTTAACATTCCTGTATCACTGTAGAACTGATGGTGATCAATATGTATAGGTTAACATTCCTGTATCACTGTAGAACTGATGGTGATCAATATGTATAGGTTAACATTCCTGTATCACTGTAGAACTGATGGTGATCAATATGTATAGGTTAACATTCCTGTATCACTGTAGAACTGATGGTGTCCAATATGTATAGGTTAACATTCCTGTATCACTGTAGAACTGATGGTGATCAATATGTATAGGTTAACATTCCTGTATCACTGTAGAACTGAGGGTGATCAATATGTATAGGTTAACATTCCTGTATCACTGTAAAACTGATGGTGATCAATATGTATAGGTTAACATTCCTGTATCACTGTAGAACTGATGGTGATCAATATGTATAGGTTAACATTCCTGTATCACTGTAGAACTGATGGTGATCAATGTGTATAGGTTAACATTCCTGTATCACTGTAGAACTGATGGTGATCAATATGTATAGGTTAACATTCCGGTATCACTGTAGAACTGATGGTGATCAATATGTATATGTTAATATTCCTGTATCACTGTAGAACTGATGGTGATCAATATGTATAGGTTAACATTCCTGTATCACTGTAGAACTGATGGTGATCAATATGTATAGGTTAACATTCCTGTATCACTGTAGAACTGATGGTGATCAATATGTATAGGTTAACATTCCGGTATCACTGTAGAACTGATGGTGATCAATATGTATATGTTAATATTCCTGTATCACTGTAGAACTGATGGTGATCAATATGTATATGTTAACATTCCTGTATCACTGTAGAACTGATGGTGATCAATATGTATAGGTTAACATTCCTGTATCACTGTAGAACTGATGGTGATCAATATGTATAGGTTAACATTCCTGTATCACTGTAGAACTGATGGTGATCAATATGTATAGGTTAACATTCCTGTATCACTGTAGAACTGATGGTGATCAATATGTATAGGTTAACATTCCGGTATCACTGTAGAACTGATGGTGATCAATATGTATATGTTAATATTCCTGTATCCTTACAGAACTAACGATGTTCATTACGTATACGTTAATATTCCTGTTTCTATATACAATTGATGGTGTTCGATATGTATACGTTAATATTCCTGTTTCTATATACAATTGATGGTGTTCGATATGTATACGTTATTATTCCTGTATCATTATAGAATATAAGGTGTTGAATAAGTATACGATAATATTCCTGTATCATTATACAACTGACGATGATCAATAAGTATATGTTAATATTCCTGTATCATTACAGAACTAATGGTGTTCAATATCTATTCGTTAATATCCCTGTATCATTAGAAAACTGGCGATGTTCCACATCTATACGTTAATATTCCTGTATCATTATAGATCTCACGGTCTTCAACGTCTATACCTCAATACTCCTGTATCGTTACAGAACTGGTAGTGTTCAATATGTATACGTTAATATTCCTGTATAATTATAAAACTGACGATGTTCAATATCTGTACGTTAACATTCCTGTATAATTATAAAACTGACAATGTTCAATAATTATACCTTAATATTCTTGTATCACTATAGTATTGTTGGTGTTCAGAATGTATACGTTAATATTACTGTATCTTTATAGAACTGATGGTGTTCAATTATTATACCTTAATATTCCTGTATCACTATAGTATTGTTGGTGTTCAGAATGTATACGTTAATATTCCTGTATCATTTTACAACTGGCAGGATTAAATATGTATACGATAATATTCGTGTACCGTTATAGAACTGACGATGTTCATTATGTATACGTTAATATTCCTATATCATTAATGAACTAATGGTGTTCAATATCTATACGTTAATATTCGTATGACATTATGGACTCACGGTGTTCAGTAAGTATACGGTAATATTCCTGTATCATTATAGAACTGATGGTGATCAATATCTATACGTATTGATATAGAACTGTAGAACTGATGTGTGGGTATATACATCAGTTCATTATAGAACTGATGGTGTTCAATATGTATATGTTAATATTCCTGTATCACTATAGAACTGATGGTGTTCAATATGTATATGCTAATATTCCTGTATCACTGTAGAACTGATGGTGTTCAATATGCATATGTTAATATACTTATGTGATGTTACTTTTTTTTGTGTTTGTTTTTTTCAAACAATTTTCAGTCGGTGACTATTGCTTTATTTTATTTGTAGTTTTATTGATATCTTATTCTAATACCTCCTAATAACATTTTCGTTTTTGAAGACAAGTTATTGTTGTCTTTTTAAAATTTATGGGATTAAAGGTCAAACAACACAAGGATGTATATTTTATATTATGTATACATCAGAGAAGATGAAAATCAACACAAAAACAAGTTTTCTTAGATTGACGTAAAGAAAACTGGACGTTTCCTCTTTTAATTATTTGAAGGGTCAGAGGTTACAGAAAACATTGATGTTTTTCCTGGTTAATTAGTTGGCTCTATTTTGACCCGTTTAAATGGAATTTAATGAAATATACTTTTATACAGGTAGCATACAATGACACAAATATGTTGGACTTCACCATTTTTAGTTATTATAACGAGGTTCAACATGATAGAAATTATATTCTGAAATATCTTTTCACGATTACTACTCGTATTTCAGGCAACTTATTTTGTGTTGTTTTTAGTGGTTCAAACACAGATATAAAGAATTATGGAATTTTTTTGTCTTTTCTCAATTTTTTCATCGAGAAAAGCACAATTTACGACTCAAGTTATGATACATACAGTTTTCGATTTTTCAGTTGTCAAAATTGACATGTTGAGATTGCGTGGCGGAGACACGTTGTATTCACCAGCCTTTTAAATTTCCATAAAATATCTGATTCCACTCTTGATTGCCTAAAACCAGTTTTTATATAAAATGATCTATTATTTGAAATTTGATAATAAAAGAAATGTTCTCGGTTTTCTAATTCCATGAAAGATCTGAGATTTTCTTGTTTAAGTTAAAATAGATTCCAAGATATCGGTGTTGGAAGAAATCAAGATGTTGGTGACAAAACAAACAGGTCAATGTTCTAATATCCGAAAAAAAAACGAAAAATGTCCTCAATTTTGGGTTCGAGTAACTTGCAGCTTGTTCGTAATTTATGTGAATTTGCTTGTTCGTAATTTATGTGAATTTGCTTGTTCGTTAGCTAGTGGAAACTGAGTTAAAATGTTTAGTTGTTTTTATTGTACTTGAATATTTGTTGACATTTCTATGATAGCGTTTACACTCTTGGTAACTTTTATTGTGGAACATGAGTACGACACGTAACTGTAACTTTTATTGTGGAACATGAGTACGACACGTAACTGTAACTTTTATTGTGGAACATCTAGGTACGACACGTAACTGTAACTTTTATTGTGGAACATCTAGGTACGACACGTGACTGTAACTTTTATTTTAGAACATCTGAGTACGAGACGTGACTGTAACTTTTATTGTGGAACATCTGAGTACGACACGTGACTGTAACTTTTATTGTAGAACATCTAGGTACGACACATGACTGTAACTTTTATTGTAGAACATCTAGGTACGACACATGACTGTAACTTTTATTGTAGAACATCTAGGTACGACAGATGACTGTAACTTTTATTGTAGAACATCTAGGTACGACACGCGACTCTAACTTTTACTGTGGAACATCTGAGTACGACACGTGACTGTAACTTTTATTGTAGAATATCTGAGTACGACACGTGACTATAACTTTTATTGTGGTACATCTAGGTACGACACGTGACTGTAACTTTTATTGTAGAATATCTGAGTACGACACGTGACTATAACTTTTATTGTGGTACATCTAGGTACGACACATGACTGTAACTTTTATTGTAGAACATCTAGGTACGACACATGACTGTAACTTTTATTGTAGAACATCTAGGTACGACACATGACTGTAACTTTTATTTAGAACATCTAGGTACGACACATGACTGTAACTTTTATTGTGGAACATCCAGGTACGACACGTGGCTGTAGCTTTTATTGTGGAGTATCGAGGTACGACACGTGGCTGTAGCTTTTATTGTGGAGTATCGAGGTACGACACGTGACTGTGACGTTAAAATATTTGTTAATATGTTTGATTTTGATTATTTTACAAGATATTCAATTTATTTACGTCCTTTCTACACAGAACTTAACAAGGTGTATGTTCAAGTTAAACACGAACTATTGAAAGTAGCACTCATCTACACACGTGTCTTTCAGTGATGTCGAAAAAACCCACTAGTTGAGAAATTTATATGCAAAAACGGCTCGTTTGGATTGAGAAAATATTTTACATAGAAGAGCGAACAACGTTTCGACCTTCTTCGGTCATCGTCAGGTTCATAAAGAAGAAAGAGGTAACTGACCGGAAGCTGACCACATGTTTGGAAGGGGTTGTGTAACTGAGTGTCGGAATGTAGAGGGCGGTGTTAGATGTTTGAATATATAATTTATTTATTTTATTATATTAATATAGGTATAAAGGCGTTCCTTTATATTGGTTTATTTTGGGTTTAAGTTGTTGTATAAGTAAGGCTTCTTTAATTTTGCGTTTGTTTATGTTTGTTTCTTTATTTAGTATTTGAGTGTTTTCTATGGTTATGTTGTGTTTATTTGACTTGCAGTGTTCGAAAACGTGTGAAGGTAACTTTTTATGTACTTTGAATTTGGTTTCCATTTTTCTACTTGTTTCTCCAATATAGAAACCATATACTGCTGCATACCATATATTCCTGACATCAGCAGACAAATAACCAACATTTGGAAAAACTCGCAACAAAATATGACATTCCAGTTAATACCAAATTTATTAAAAAACATTTATAAAATACAATGTGATAACTGCCACGACTTCTATATTGGAGAAACAAGTAGAAAAATGGAAACCAGATTCAAAGAACATAAAAAGTCACCTTCACACGTTTTCGAACACTGCAAGTCAAATAAACACAACATTACCATAGAAAACACTCAAATACTAAATAAAGAAACAAACATAAACAAACGCAAAATTAAAGAAGCCTTACTTATACAACAACTTAAACCCAAAATAAACCAATATAAAGGAACGCCTTTATACCTATATTAATATAATAAAATAAATAAATTATATATTGAAACATCTAACACCGCCCTCTACATTCCGACACTCAGTTACATAACCCCTTCCAAACATGTGGTCAGCTTCCGGTCAGTTACCTCTTTCTTTGTGAACCTGTCGATGACCAAAGAAGGTCGAAACTTTGTTCGCTCTTCTATGTAAAATATTTTCTCAACCCAAACGAGCCGTTTTTGCATATATAGTACACGTGTCTTTCATATCAACAACATTCAGTTTTTGCAAAATATGAACAGTTAATGTTCGTTTAGTGTTTGGAGAAGGTTTCATATACCGGTTTCAGCAACAAGTTAGAATATCAGACAACTATTGCGTTTCTCGTGACGTTATAATTAAATCCAACAGTTTTCGAATATCGAATTAGCGGTTAGAGTTAATTAATAGTACTTACGCTTCATCAACGTTAGGCGTAGATTCATAACTTGTAATCAACCAGCCTTCGTGTACGTGTTATACCTAACCACAGGTCTTCTCGCAACTGAAGTTCCACCAACTTGCGTATCGCGTTCTCTAGCAAGACCTCAAACGGTTGGCTTTATCTACCAATTCACAAAGCTCAGTGGGGTATAGAATATGTATGCGTTTACCAAATTAAAGGAGTTACCTAAAATGTATTAATCCGAACCAGACAACAGCTCAGCCTTGTACATGAGACTTATTCTCAATTCAGAGGTATTCTACAGATACGAAAATATAAAAAAGTACCTCAAAGTTAGCATGCGTTATCTGCTGTGAGACGTGACGTATTTAACAATGTATACTAGCGGATGAGCCTGAAACTAATTCTTTTGCGGTTTGTTTGTTTTTTTTCTAGAATAAAGACGATTAAGAAACCATAACCAAAAATATTGACAGAGAGACAACTGAGAAACTCCGACAGAGAGACAACTGAGAAACTCCGAAGAAACAATATATTATAATCGGGATTATCACAGCAATGGTCACGTTATCAGACATGCACGTGCCACTTAAAATCACATTTTTTAAAACAGAATCATGGTCCCTTTTTTAAGCGGAAAACACACTTCAACACCACACTCACACCTACAACTGTGTGAGAGTTTAAACATCCTTAAGAAATCAAAACTGAATATAGTTTTAATTCAGTGATCTGTACAAAAAGAAATGAAATCACGAATGATAAAGTTTAATTACAGATACAAGAGGAACCGGTCTTGGTAGACAAGTTTCATTACCAAACTTTATATTTTCATATTACCAATTTACTTTCTTTATGAATTTCTCTAACCAAAAGCTAGTTTTCCTTTCCAATAGACAACTTAATTTAGTTGATTACTTAATTAATATTTATTTACCAGACTATTTTTCACTATTCCATTAGCACCCATCTGAACAAGCCATTACGTCATCAGTTCAAATGAAAATTGTTAGAATAAATGAACGGTACGAACAACGTGTGAACAGTCACGTATAATTAGTTAACTTGTAAAGTTTAAATTAATTACCACGTGCGAAGAACGCAAATATGTGAAAACATTGATAATTTTAAAGTTATCCACTCCAACGAATCAACGTTTGAGAAATGTAATAAAAGATATTAGATATTACTAACTGTGTATTGTGTAACTTCGTCATCAAGGTTTTAATCGGTCGGTTTTAAGTAGAGCGTTCTTACAAAACAAAAATAACTCTTTCCATATTCAACTACAATATCTCCAGATAGTGTACGACCGAATGAAACTTATGAGTATTTCATGTGTCATCTAGTTGTTAAATATTTATTATTATGTACGACATAGATGTTCAATATATCACAGTATAACAGAATTTTCACTACGTAGCTAAAGATACCGAGTTAACCTCACTTTACAACGCAGTTTGACTAAGTCGCTTAAGATACCAAGTTAACTTCACTTTAAACGCAGTTTAGGCCCGGCATGGCCAAGCGTGTTAAGGCGTTCGACTCGTAATCTGAGGGTCGCGGGTTCGAATCCCAGTCGCACCAAACATGCTCGCCCTTTCAGGCGTGAGGGCGTTATAAAGTTATGGTCAATCCCAAGTGGCGGAGTGATACAGCCCAGATAGTGTAGCAACATGGATTAAATATGTAATTTTACAGTTATTGTGGCCTCATAGCACTCCATTTCAATTATTACATAATTTCTTCTCGATATAAACCAAGAAACCACTAAGAAATAACTTGATCTTTCGAACTAAAACCAATAAAACTGGAAGTTCATTTCATTAAACGTAATCTGTATAAATTGAAATAATTATTCATTTAATATCGTCCGCCGCTGATACAGTGGTAAGTCTACGGATTTACAACGCTAAAATCAGGAGTTCGATTCCTCTCGGTGAACTCAGCAGACAGCCCAATGTGGCTTGCTGTAGAAAAAAAATCATGCATACCTACACTTCATGTCTGTTATACAAACGTAACTTTATCTAAGAAACTGAAGAGATTGTTGAAGTATATAATACTCTTTAGAGTAATTAACTTTCAGTTAGCTCTTTAGATCATTGCATATTGGGCCCGGCATGGCCAAGCGTGTTAAGGCGTTCGACTCGTAATCCGAGGGTCGCGGGTTCGAATCCCGGTCTCACCATACATGCTCGCCCTTTCAACCGTGGGGCTGTTATAATGTGACGGTCCGTCCCACTATTCGTTGGTAAAAGAGTAGCCCAAAAGATAGTGGTGGATGGTGATGACTAGCTGCCTTCCCTCTAGTTTTACACTGTTAAATTAGGGACGGCTAGCGCAGATAGCCCTCGAGTAGCTTTGCGTGAAATTCCAAACAAACAAACATTACATTTTGAATCAATGTTGTGAAAAATGTAAAACTAAATAAACAGGATACAAAGAATAATTCTTCCCTCTTTCCTGTCCCAGTCCCTCCCACACACGACACAGAACATAAAGATAAAACTAGTCACTGAACTGTTTAGGTAATGAAAGTATCAATACAGTTGTTTTATATACGTTGATGTATATTCACTTGGAAACGTAAATTTTGTTATAGACATATCCAAAAGACCCATGGGTGTATTTACGTAACGAAAAGCGATACGAAGATTAACCGAACATTTTGTCACGAACCAATAATAGTGTCAAATGAAAAGCTTGTTGGACAACACAAAAATAGAGTTCTAGTAGAAAAAGAAAACTGGCTTTCATTCATCACCGATAAACCACGGCAAACGAAACTTGCTTGGAGTCGGTACGTTGATTCGGGATAGTTTCCGCCTTGTTGGTTCGTCATAAATCACGGAATCTCACGGCCGAGCTGTGGTCTGTCAGAATGTGATAGCGAAGGAAGCTTTATGGCCGCTTCGGTGAATTGAGTAGTTGGAAGAATGTTTGGATTTTCAATATTTGAAGTTCAAGTGGGCCTTTATAGGAAGCTTTAAGAGTCGACAATTACAGTTTGAAAAACGGAACGTGCTCTTTGTGCCGCGTGATCTTCGTAACCTTGGAAACATGCGTCACAACTCACTGACAGTATAATTTTTAGGCAAGAAATAAAAACAACAGCAGCAACGTTCGGCAAATATTTGAAACGTCACTAAAATTGTGGTTTGAAAGAATCATGATCAAAGATAAAAACGTGGTAAAAGAAGGAACATTCAACAAAAACAACACGTGCAAAACCGCTAAGCCATACTCGGAACAAAAGACAGGGGGGGGGGAATATTAATTTGGTTAGTTTCTTTTGAACGAAACAAATTATCCTTGTAATCTTGTAGTACAGGTAATACAACCAGAATTGTGTAACACATTACATATTACCTTACAATATCACTAAGATCAGACGTAACGAAGTGATGTACGAAAGAAAATTTAGTTATATATATAGTGATATATATAACGTTATATATGTGGTTACCTGGCTGATATTCGTTTTTCTTTTTGATCTAAGAAGATGATTTACATTAATCGGAAATTAATATCAATTATTGACTTAATATGTTACACAAATCACAGAAACGAATATTTATCTAAAACTAATTCCAATAAATTCATACCCACAATTAGAAAAGGTTTTAAACTGTTTACAATCAAAATGTCAAATGGGAACCAAAGTCTGAAATAACCTAATACATGTGTATTATTCATAATAGCTGTAACACAGTAACTCAATCTTCGATGACATACTAACACAATATCTCAATCTTCCATGGTAAACTAACACAGTTGTAACAAAGTAATTCAATCTTCCATGATAAACTAACACAGCTATAACACAATATTTCAATCTTCCATGGTAAACTAACACAGTTATAACACAGTAACTTAGTCTTTCATGATAAACTAACACAGTAACTCAATCTTCCATGATATACTGACACAATTATAATACAATAACTCAATCTTCCATGATAAACTAACACAGTAACTCAACCTTCCATGACAAACTAACACAGTAACTCAATCTCTCATCATAAACTAACACAGTAACTCAATCTTCCATGATATACTGACACCGAAACTCAATATCCCATCATAAACTAACATAGTAACTCAATCTTTTATGATATACTGAGACAGTTATAACACAACATCTCAATCTTCCATGATAAACCAACACAGTGCGTCAATCTTCCATGTTATACTGGCACAATTATAATACAGTAACTCAATCTTCTATGATAAACTAACACAGTAACTCAATCTCAATGATAAACTAATACAATAACATCAGCATAACATTCACTGTTTGATCATTAAACTGTGAATCTCTTTGTTAAGTTGAATTGAAGAGACTTGAAAAAAATTGTTGTTGTACATGATCCATCCTAGAACTAAATAGTTGTTGTACATGATCCATCCTAGGACTAAATAGTTGTTGTACATGATCCATCCCAGAACTAAATAGTTGTTGTACATGATCCATCCTAGAACTAAATAGTTGTTGTACATGATCCATCCTAGAACTAAATAGTTGTTGTACATGATCCATCCTAGAACTAAATAGTTTCCACATAAAATTTGTCACCACAGTAAGTTTCAAACAATTTTAAACACCTGTTGAGAAAAACCATATGAAGTTCGTTACTACAGTAAGTTTCAAACAAATTTAATCAGCTGTAGAGAAACGCCATAACTGATTGATACTAAAAATAGAACAATTATATTTGTTAACCGTCTCAGCTAGAAAAATCCAATTATAGTTGTTAACCGTTATGTGATACAAAAAAATTATGCTTGTTAACCGTCGTACTGGTACAAAACAATTATAGTTGTTAACCGTTAGCTGGTACAAAAAATATTTTTTAACCGTCCCAGCTGGTACAAAACAATTATAGTTGTTAACCGTCCTAGCTGATAATGAGAAAACCTAAACTTAAAAAAATCTTCTGTAATGATTATCACCGGCAGATAGAAATACAACTGATAAAACTATAAGCCTGTATTCTTTAGCAAACTGGACAACATTGAACTAACTCATTGACCAAGAGTGACAAACCTGTTCAGTATATAAATAAAGAACAACCTGTATGCGAGTATTTTCTCGTCTTTATAAAATTATCTTGGTTGTAATTTCAATCCGTGGCACGTCATCGTATCAATAGAGAGTGTTCCTCACGCACAAGCAATATGTAAACTCTGTAAATCTGATTTAAGGTTAAAAACAAGATCATTTGTCAAACGTCAAGTCTGGAAATTCCTGCTATGATGTGGATATTATAAAAAGATGTTTAATTTTAAACTTCTGCCAATGATAAAGCTGTCCACTCCATAACATAGAACCTCAAACACGATGTCACTGTAGCCAAAGCTGTCCACTCCAAAACACAGATTCTGAAACACAACATTACTGTAGATAAAGCTGTCCACCTCAAAACACAGAATCTGAAACATGACATTACTGCAGACAATGCTAGGCATTCATCCAGTACGATAGTTTACATTTCTCGTATATAACTTCTGTCTTGTAGAACTTATGTCACTGACGAAAGTTATTTTATAATTCGTTAAAAATATTTCCCTCACACTTATCTAGGTTATGTATGAACGATTTCGAAAGCTCTAATGCTGACTTTAAGTTACAGTTTTTATTGTAGTTTGATTTTTGTCCGCATTTCATGTATCGTCACTACACTTTATACTCGAGTAGATACATTTATTTCTCAATCAACTTAACTCTCACGAAATTGGCTCGTTTGCCGTCGTCAGGGAGACATTTCACATTCATGACGAATTACTGTAAAGTAAAGGAGTTCTTAATTCGTTACAAAAACACACGTTGGAACAAAAAACTCACTAATTAGCTTACAGCATCAATCACAGATCAGCGTGTTAGTAAAGAAACTAAACTAAAAACTAGAAGCTATCTCTCGCTAATGATTCGCTCTTATATAGAAAGCATTTATTATACTTCTTTGCTATTGTCTTTCCTTCTAACACGCGTACTATGCATAACTGTGTATAAAGATTAATGTAACGAAAGTACCATATGCTTGGTTGCAGAATACAGGCCCGGGAAAATGTAAGCCCTCGCCACCCAATAGTCCATTGAAATTACATCAGTGTCAAGTCGATGAGCCGCGCTTAGCTTCAGCTTTCTGTTGAAATAAAAACTTGGTGATAACGGGTCAGCTGGACTGTTTGCTTTACCGGGAAACCACTCACGCGACTGAAAAGCCTCAGGGCTGGCGACAGGCTTAATGTGCAGAGACGCAAAACAAGGATATTTCCATATGCAGATATTCGTAAAGAAAAAAACAACTAAAATCACGGGATATAAATACATCTTACACGGAAAATGTTTTTGGAAGAACGTACTTATGGAGCGTGAATAATGGAACCAAAGTGTTGTCTACCAAACGCTTTACAAACCGTCTTCATCTCTCGGAAGATTGGGTTTTTTTCGTTATCTTTCTTATTTGCTGTAAGACGGTGGCATAACGTAGTTCATTTATACTCAAGCAAAGTTCTTGTCATAGACCATACACTATCAAGGTTCTTGTCATAGATCATACACTATCAAGGTTCTTGTCATAGACCATACACTATCAAGGTTCTTGTCATAGACCATACACTATCAAGGTTCTTGTCATAGACCATACACTATCAAGGTTCTTGTCATAGATCATACATTAACAAGGTTCTCGTCAGAGACCATACACTAACAAAATTCTTGTCATAGACCATACACTATCAAGGTTCTTGTCATAGATCATACACTAACAAGATTCTTGTCATAGATCATACACTAACAAGGTTCTTGTCATATATTATACACTAACAAGGTTCTTGTTATAGACCATACATTAACAAGGTTCTTGTCATAGATCATACACTAACAAGATTCTTGTCATAGATCATACACTAACAAGGTTCTTGTCATAGATCATACACTGTCAAGGTTCTTGTTATAAACCATACACTATCAAGGTTCTTTTCACAGATCGTACACTAACAAGGTTCTTGTCATAGATCATACACTAACAAGGTTCTTGTCAAAGACCATACATTAACAAGGTTCTTGTCAGAGACCATACACTAACAAAATTCTTGTCATAGACCATACACTATCAAGGTTCTTGTCATAGATCATACACTAACAAGATTCTTGTCATAGATCATACACTAACAAGGTTCTTGTCATATATTATACACTAACAAGGTTCTTGTTATAGACCATACATTAACAAGGTTCTTGTCATAGATCATACACTAACAAGGTTCTTGTCATAGATCATACACTAACAAGATTCTTGTCATAGATCATACACTAACAAGGTTCTTGTCATAGATCATACACTGTCAAGGTTCTTGTTATAAACCATACACTATCAAGGTTCTTTTCACAGATCGTACACTAACAAGGTTCTTGTCATAGATCATACACTAACAAGGTTCTTGTCATAGATCATACACTAACAAGGTTCTTGTCAAAGACCATACATTAACAAGGTTCTTGTCAGAGACCATACACTAACAAGCTTCTTGTCATAGATCATACACTAACAAGGTTCTTGTCAGAGACCATACACTAACAAGCTTCTTGTCATATATTATACACTAACAAGGTTCTTGTCAGAGACCATACACTAACAAGCTTCTTGTCATATATTATACACTAACAAGTTTCTTGTTATAGACCATACACTAACAAAGTTCTTGTCATAGATCATACACTAACAAGGTTCTTGTCATAGATCATACACTCACAAGGTTCTTGTCATAGATCACACACTAACAAGATTCTTGTCACAGATCATACACTAACAAGGTTCTTGTCATAGATCATACACTAACAAGATTCTTGTCATAGATCATACAATGTCAAGGTTCTTTTCATAGATCATACACTAACAAGATTCTTGCCATAGATTATACAAATACCAAAATTACGCATTATTTACACTAATGTTTTTGTTCTTTCTCCCACTTGGGGAGATGGTAAAATTTTAGCTGAGATCAGGCTTGTAGTAAACTAGTTTACCGTGCTTTAAGTTGTTCTTTACTGCAAACTGTTCATTAATTACTGTTTTGCCTAAGTAACAACAATGATTCCACATAACGTGTTGCTGAAAACTGTGGTTGGTAACACTATTCACGTTTACGCAAAAATAATACTTTTCATATAATTAGGCAATTTTAAAACATAGAAAAACATAATGAAAAGTTAATTAATTAGAGTATAGCCAACTCTAATTTATGAAAATAAATTAATAATTAAGAGGATCATAAATCATGAGCTGGATGGAAAAACAGCGATGTTAGAGTAAGTCATGTTTGGATCGCTATCATAAACCACATATATTTCAATCTACCAACAGAAATAATGATCTAAAGTAATCTTGGGCTAAATACAACAAACATAACACATTTTGTTTCACATTACGTCAGAAGTTTCTTGTTACGACTGATCGGTACCTGTTCCTTAAACTAATGAATTTATAAAACATTAATAATAACTGAACAGTATACCAGATGCTATGTTTAGTTGTATTTTACCTATGCTGTGCATATTTGTGCGTTATAAATTATCGAGCCTACGGTTGAACCATTCGGTGACAAACAAAATGGTGGCTAACTACTGTGTAGATACAGAACCGTGTTAACGTTAATTGAACACTGTGTAGATATAGAACTGTGTTAGCCTTAATAGAACACTGTGTAGATATAGAACTGTGTTAGCCTTAATAGAACACTGTGTAGATATAGAACTGTGTTAGCCTTAATAAAACACTGTGTAGATATAGGACCGTGTTAACGTTAATAGAACACTGTGTAAATATAGAACTGTGTTAACCTTAATAGAACACTGTGTAGATATAGAACTGTGTTAGCCTTAATAGAACACTGTGTAGATATAGAACTGTGTTAACCTTAATAGAACACTATGTAGATACAGAACTGTGTTAGCCTTAATAGAACACTGTGTAGATATAGGACCGTGTTAACCTTAATAGAACACTATGTAGATACAGAACTGTGTTAGCCTTAATAGAACACTGTGTAGATATAGGACCGTGTTAACGTTAATAGAACACTATGTAGATATAGAACTGTGTTAGCCTTAATAGAACACTGTGTAGATATAGAACTGTGTTAGCCTTAATAGAACACTATGTAGATATAGAACTGTGTTAGCCTTAATAGAACACTGTGTAGATATAGAACTGTGTTAGCCTTAATAGAACACTGTGTAGATATAGAACTGTGTTAGCCTTAATAGAACACTGTGTAGATATAGGACCGTGTTAACGTTAATAGAACACTGTGTAGATATAGAACTGTGTTAACCTTAATAGAACACTGTGTAGATATAGAACTGTGTTAGCCTTAATAGAACACTGTGTAGATATAGAACTGTGTTAACCTTAATAGAACACTGTGTAGATATAGAACTGTGTTAGCCTTAATAGAACACTGTGTAGATATAGGACCGTGTTAACGTTAATAGAACACTGTGTAGATATAGAATTGTGTTAACCTTAATAGAACACTATGTAGATACAGAACTGTGTTAACGTTAATAGAACACTATGTAGATATAGAACTGTGTTAACCTTAATAGAACACTGTGTAGATATAGAACTGTGTTAGCCTTAATAGAACACTGTGTAGATATAGGACCGTGTTAACGTTAATAGAACACTGTGTAGATATAGAATTGTGTTAACCTTAATAGAACACTATGTAGATACAGAACTGTGTTAACGTTAATAGAACACTATGTAGATATAGAACTGTGTTAGCCTTAATAGAACACTGTGTAAATATAGAACTGTGTTATCCTTTCTTTGTGAAACAAGACACTGACCCTGATATTATTAAGCATACCTTATCCTTTTTTTGTCAAACAAGATATCATTGACAAAGACACTGACCTGTTAAAAATGTCTGGGCCTGTGTCTTCGTTAATAACAACAACGTCAGTGTATTGTTTAACAGAGAGATACAGAGAAAGGATAAGCTACATTTAATAATATCAAGGTCGGTGTCAGTGTCTTTTTTAGTGATATATTTATTGAATTTCAGAGCCTCAGGCATAAAATATGAGACAACGGATCGGTTCAATGATATGGGAAAGTCTTTTCGTTGGTACATTCACATCTTTATGTTCTGACTGAGAGTAGTCTGAGTAGAATCAAAATTATTTATCTTGGTCGATCTGTAGTAAACACAAAATGGGCTTGAACTCTTGCGCTCAGGTGTGGAACATCCTTAGGTTGAGAGTGTATTACACTTTCAGGTTAGGTTTTAATCTTAGTTTCCGTTCTGTCACTAATCTGCCAGGAGACGTTTGTCTCCTTTCTAATTCTCCTTTATCCGCTAATTAATTATCTCTGTCAGGTTTTCCTATACACAGTAGAAACAGGTAACAGTTTATTTAAATTATGTCGTTATAATTTATAAAGAAAATGTTACACTGCTACTTCTGACACGTAAAAATCTACAAGGTTAGTTTCTTTACGCAGAACTAGTTTCCATCGCCAATAATAATAGGTAAAATTCCAATTTTCCAAAAGTTTAAACTTTTATGAAAGATAAAGACAATGGGTTAATTGTGTACTGCCTGCCCTAAGTATAATAACCAAGTTTTAAGTGATTTTTCACTGAAAATATATTATTGTTTATTGTCGCCTTTGTTTTTGTGTATTTAGTTAATAATGATACGGCCTGGCATGGCCAGGTGGATAAGGCACTCGACTCGTAATGTGAGGGTCGCGGGTTCGAATCCTCGTCATACCAAACATGCTCGCCCTAACAGCAGTGTGGGCGTTATAATGTTACAGTCAATTCAACTATTCGTTGGTAAAAGAGTAGCCCAAGAGTTGGCGATGAGTGTTAATGACTAGTTGCCTTCCCTCTAGTCTTACACTGCAAAATTAGGGACGGCTAGCGCAGATAGCCCTCGTGTAGCTTTGCGCGAAATTCAAACCAAACCAATAACGATACTAATTAATACGTTGATAAGATTACATTAGTTTATTGAAACAGCTGGCTTCCCCTAGAACTATTTTTTCCTTTGGTGGTTTTGGATCACGTGAACTTATCTGTTCAAAGATCAAGACAGCTATGAAGTAACAACATACACTACTGGAGTGATTCAGACAAGTATACATACGTCACTACAGTTAAATGGTTTCAATATGACACAGTACTGGAGTGATTCGGGCAAGTATCCATGTTTCACTATAGTTAGATGGTTTCAATGTAACATAGTACTGGGGTGATTTGGGCAAGTATCCATGTTTCACTATAGTTAGATGGTTTCAATGTAACATAGTACTGGGGTGATTTGGGCAAGTATCCATGTTTCACTATAGTTAGATGGTTTCAATGTAACATAGTACTGGAGTGATTCGGGCAAGTATCCATGTTTCACTATAGTTAGATGGTTTCAATGTAACATAGTACTGGGGTGATTCGGGCAAGTATCCATGTTCCACTATAGTTAGATGGTTTCAATGTAACATAGTACTGTGGTGATTCGGGCAAGTATACATACGTCACTACAGTTAGATGGTTTCAATATGACTTGCAGTACTGGGGTGATTCAGACAAGTTTTGGACTTGGCGTGGACTAAAGTTGGTGTGCCCACGCCATGACATTCAGAATTCGTGGTTCGATTCATTAAATCAAAAACATTAATTGAACCTGTAAATACACTTAGGACTTTGTTTTTAATGTTATGAGCATTCTTTTTCCATAACTGAATATAACAGAAACCAGAGACAAATAAACTCATGTATTTGGTGATCACAATGAAAGAAACTGGAAAACGTTAAGATAACGCTGGAGGCGTCAAACAAGGTTTTAAGAAACCCCCATTAGAACATGAATGTGGACCATCTTTTGTCAAAAACAATTCCTTAACTGGAAATTAAAATCAATTTTGTAATACGACATTTCCTGTTTTGACAAGAAAATGTTTCATAATATTAGTTTCTAATCACAACTGCCAAGTAAACCGTAAAGTGATATGTCACCATACAGTATTTTGTTATTACCATGTCACACATCAGACATGAAGACCGGACACCCATCTGTGGGCAACCTATATATACAACTCGTGCTATCAAACTGATATATATATATATATATATATATGTTGAAAACCGTCAGACCAACACGTTATAGACAAAGGAATTTATACAAATTCTAGTCTAACAATAAACACGTTCCTGGAATAATAACGTCTGTTTTTTAGATATAGCATGACTAACAATAAACACGTTCCTGGGATATTAACGTGTGTTTTTTAGATATAGCATGACTAACAATAAACACGTTCCTGGGATATTAATGTGTGTTTTTATATGTAGCATGACTGACAATAAACACGTTCCTGGAATAGTAACGTGTGTTTTTTAGATATAGCATGACTAACAATAAACACGTTCCTGGGATATTAATGTGTGTTTTTATATGTAGCACGACTGACAATAAACACGTTCCTGGAATAGTAACGTGTGTTTTTATATGTAGCATGACTGACAATAAACACGTTCCTGGGATAGTAACGTGTGGTTTTTATATGTAGCATGACTAACAATAAACACTTCCAGTGAGAGTAACGTGTGGCTCTTAGAGATAGTGTGACAAACATTAAACATATCCCTCTGATATTAACATGTACTTTTTTATATTTAGCGTGACAAATACCAAACATGTTCCTCTGATATTAACGTGTGGTTTTTACATGTATCGTGACAAACATTAAACATATCACTCTGATATTAACGTGTAGTTTTTGTATTTAGCTTGACAAACATTAAAAATGTCCCTCTGATATTAGCATGTGGTGTTTATATGTAGCGTGAAAAACATTAAACATGTTCCTCTGATATTAACGTGTGGTTTTTATATGTAGCATGACTAACAATAAACACGTTCCTGGGATAGTAATGTAGCATGACTAACAATAAACACGTTCCTGGGATAATGATGTGTGTTTTTTATATGCAGCATGACTAAGAATAAACACGTTCTTGGGATAATAACGTGTGTTTTTTAGATATAGCATGACTAACAATAAACACGTTCCTGGGATATTCACGTGTGTTTTTATGTGTAGCATGACTGACAATAAACACGTTCCTGGAATTGTAACGTGTGTTTTCTTATGTATAGCATGACTAACAATAAACTCGTTCCTGGGATAATAATGTGTGCTTTTTAGATATAGCATGACTAACAATAAACACTTCCAGTGATAGTAACGTGTGGTTCTTAGAGGTAGTGTGACAAACATTAAACATATCCCTCTGATATTAACATGTACTTTTTTATATTTAGCGTGATAAATACCAAACATGTTCCTCTGATATTAACGTGTGGATTTACATGTAGCGTGACAAACATTAAACATATCACTCTGATATTAACGTGTAGTTTTTGTATTTAGCTTGACAAACGTTAAAAATGTCCCTCTGATATTAGCATGTGGTGTTTACATGTAGCGTGAAAAACATTAAACATGTTGCTCTGATATTAACGTGTAGTTTTTATATTTAGCGTGACAAACATTAAACATGTCCCTCTGATATTAACGTGTGTTTTTATATGTAGCATGACTGACAATAAACTCGTTCCTGGGATAAAAACTTGTGGTTTTTATATGTAGCATGGCTAACAATAAACACTTCCAGTAATAGTAACGTGTGGTTTGTAGAGATAGTGTGACAAACATTAAACATATTCCTCTGATATCAACATGTACTTTTTATATTTAGCGTGACAAATACCAAACATGTTCCTCTGATATTAACGTGTGGTTTTTACATGTAGCGTGACAAACATTAAACATATCACTCTGATATTAACGTGTAGTTTTGTATTTAGCTTGATAAACATTAAAAATGTCCCTCTGATATTAACATGTGGTGTTTACATTTAGCGTGACAAACATTTAAACACGTCCCTCTGATATTAACGTGTAGTTTTTACATGTATCGTGGGCAACATCTGAAAGTTTCTTACGTGAGATTTCTTACCCATCTATAGTTTATATCTACAAACAAAAACGCAAATTGGGAGAAACATAAAGTAAAAAACAAGGGTTATAATTTGTTTTAAAATAAGCTTGTGGTTAATTCGTTCTATTCAAGAACACTGTCCTTCACATGAAGAGTTATAATCCACATTATAAACTGACATAACCCTTATTAATACCTGTCGAGAACACAGTCGTAGATATATGTATAACACATAAAACCAGAAAATCCTCTGAAAAACAACAAACACCATACGGTTAACATTTGTTTTCGTGTCTGTATAAATACTTTAAACCAGACAAACCTCTGAAAAACAACAAACACCATACGGTTAACATTTGTTTTCGTGTCTGTATAAATACTTTAAACCAGACAAACCTCTGAAAAACAACAAACTCTATAACGTTAACATTTCATTTAATCTCCATAAATACTTTAAAACTAGGCAAACCTCTGACATACAATACGAACTATACTGTTCACATTCGATTAAGAATCTGCATAAATAGAATAAATCTTAATAAACTTATGAATAACAACAAACTACATACGTAAACATTTGATTTAATGTCTATATAAATAGTTCAAAACTAGACAAAGCCGTGAAAAACAACAAAATCTATAGCGTTAACATTCGATTCAGTGTCTTAATAAAAAGTTTAAAACCAGAAAAACCTCTGAAAAACAATAAGCTCTATACTGTTAACATATGATTAAGTGTCTCCATAAATAATTTAAAACCAAACAAACCTATGACAAACAAGAAACTCTACACCATTCACATTCAATTTAGCGCTTGTATAAATAGTTTAAAATCAGATAAAACACTGAAAGAGAATAAGACACTCTCTCTCTGGTATTTGGGTATATATATTTGTATACCCAGGAGGGTCAGGTACACTAGACCTCTTCCTCCTTCCATTACTTAGTTGGAATGGACTGATTAACATATTTATAGTAAATACAGAATGGCTGAAGTAATATCATAACTTTAAATCTGGTCCTTTTCAGGACAATGTCCATTTATATTGTTCTTTCATTTTTTATTTTTTATAGAACGTATAGAATAAGACTATAAAGCATTCATATACGATTTAGCGACTGTATAAATAGTTTAAAACCAGAAAAACCTCAGAACAACAATAAGCTTTATACCATTCACATTCGATTTGGCGACTGTATAAATAGTTTGAAACCACAAAACCTTCTGAAAAACAATAAGCTCTATACGATTTATTCGCTGTATAAAAGTTTCAAACCCCAAAACCTATGAAAAACAATAAGGTCTATACCATTCATATACGATTTACTGACTGTATTAATAGTTTAAAACAAAAAAAAAACCTCTGAACAACATTAAGCTTTATACCATTCACATTCGATTTATCGGCTGTATAAATAGTTTAAAATCACATAGACCACTGAGAAAGAATAAGACTATAAAGCATTCATATTCGATTTAGCGGCTGTATAAATACTTTAAAACCAGAAAAACCTCTGAGAAACAATAAGCTCTATACCATTCACATTCGATGTAGTGGCTGTATAAATAGTGTAAAATCAGAAAACCTCTGAAAAACATCAAACTCTATGCGGTTAGCATTTGATTTAGTGTCTAAGCAAATACTTTGAAATTAAACAATCCACTGAAAAACAATAAGGTCTATACGATTCATTGGCAGTATAAATAGTTGAAAACCAGACAAACCGCTGAAAAACAATAAGATCTTCACCATTCACATTCGACTTAGCGGGTATATAAATAGTTAAAAACAAGACAAACGTCTGAAAAACAAAATACTCTAGGCTTTAAACATCTTAATGTGTGTATCAATTGAGTAAAACGAGAAAAACCTCTGAAAAACAACAAAGTCTGTGCTGTTAACATTTATTTTAGTGTTTCTATAACTAGTTTAAAACCACACCAACCTCTGAACAACAATATGCTCTACACCATTCACATTCGATATAGCGGCTCTAAAAATAGTTTAAAACCAGACAAAGCCATGAGAAACAATAAGCTCTATACCATTTACATTCGATTTAGCGGCTGTAAAGATACTTTAAAACCCGACAAACCTCGTAAAAACAATAAGCTCTATACCGTTCACATTCGATTTAGAGGTTGTATGAACAGTTTAAACCAGAAAAACCTCTGAGAAACAATAAGCTCTAAACTATTCATATTCGATTAATAAATATAAATAAACAGTTTAAAATCAGATAAATCACTGAAAACAAATAAGACTATAAACCATTCATATTCGATTTAACGGCTGTATAAATAGTTGAAAACCAGTTAAACCACTGAGAAACAATAAGCTCTATACCACTCACATTCGATTTAGCGGCTGTATAAATAGCTATAGTTTAAAACCAAAAAAAAACTTCTGAAGAAAATAATTTATACCATTCACATTCCAATAGCGGCTTGATAAGTAGTTTAAAACTAGATAAAAGTCTAAAAAAAACTCTATACCATTCACATTCGATTTATTGGCAGTGTAAATAGTTTAAAACCAGAAAAACCTCTGAAAAACTATAAGGTCTGTACCATTCATATACGATTTAGTGACTGTATAACTAGTTTAAAACCACAGAAACCTCTGAAGAACAATGAGCTCTATAAAACTCACATTCGATTTAGCGGCTGTATAAATACTTTAAAACCAGAAAAAACTCTGAAAAACAACAAAATATATGCTGTTAACATTTGATTTAGTGTCTAAATAGATACTCTGAAACTAAATAATCGTCTGAAAAACAATAAGCTCTATACCATTCGCATTGGATTTAGCGGCTGTAATGATAGTTTAACACCAGATAAACATCTGAAAAACAATAAGATCTATACCATTCATATTCGATTTAGCGGCTGTATGAATAGTTTAAAACCAGAAAAACCTCTAAAAAACAATAAACTCTACACCATTCACACTCGAATTAGCGGCTTTATAAATAATTTAAAACCAAAGAAATCTCTGAAAATCCACAAACTGTTACCTTTTAACATTTGATTTAGTGTCTCTATAAATAATTTAAAACCAGATAAACCTCTGAAAAACAAGAACCTATATACCGTTCCCATTCGATTTAGTATCTGTATAACTAGTTTAAAACCAGACAAACATCTGAGAAACAACAAACTCTATACCAATCACATTCGATTTAGTCTGTATAAATAATTTAAAACCAGATAAACCTCTGAGAGACAACAAACTCTATACCAATCACATTCGATTTAGTCTGTATAAATAGTTTAAAACCAGATAAACCTCTGAGAGACAACAAACTCTATACCAATCACATTCGATTTAGTATCTGTATAAATAGTTTAAAACCAGACAAACATCTGAGAAACAACAAACTCTATACCAATCACATTCGATTTAGTATCTGTATAAATAGTTTAAAACCAGACAAACATCTGAGAAACAACAAACTCTATACCAATCACATTCGATTTAGTATCTGTATAAATAGTTTAAAACCAGACAAACATCTGAGAAACAACAAACTCTATACCAATCACATTCGATTTAGTATCTGTATAAATAGTTTGAAACCAGACAAACCTGAGAAACAACAAACTCTATATCGTTCACATTCGATTTAGTGTCTGTATAAATAGTTTAGAAATAAACAAACCTCTGAGAAACAACAAATTCTATGCCGATCACAATTGATTTAGTATCTGTATAAATAGTTTAAACCAGACAAACCTCTGAAAAAGAACTCACTCTAAGCCATCCATATTGTAAGGAATTGTTTTATAGAGGGATTTTCTTTGGTTGCTACACCTTTGAATGAAAGCTGTCTTTAGATAATTAAAGATATATACTGATTTTGTTTGTTATTCGGACAGGATTTGATAGCCAGATAAAGTGATTTGTTATTAGGGATTATATAAACATTGCTTTGTATATAAATACATACATTTACATAATAATCAAGTTATCGTAATGTGACGTCACAAACTTCACTCTTGAATATCATCTTAAGGGTCTCGTGTAACATCTAATTAACAATTTGCTTTACTTTTCAGGTACAAAACCCCTGGTTGTACGAACTAACCAGCTTGCACAAGGACTGACTTAACTGAGTCCACGAGTTTACTGTCCTCTCCCCCGGCTAGAAGATTAGGTCGTATAAAAATTAATAGCTTAATTACAATACACAGCCAGTAGAGAGCAGCACTGACGATAATGATATGGTAATTACACGCCACATACAAAGCACAAAGATATTAAACGTCATCACGTGGCCATGTGGACTATCCATCATCGGACACGCGGTTGGCCACAGATGGCTTATGGAGTGGAGAAGTTTGAGTCAGCCATTTTACAGAGACACTAACAGTTACGTGCAAAGACGAACTGAACCAGCTCTGTGAAACAGACAACCCGTATATCTTTTATACTCATATAATGTAATACTTTCACTCCTGTTTTGTGTTTGTGCCCCGAAACTTTATCCAATATATTACATAATTGTTGTTTGTATTTCACTTCCACTGTTGCTCAACGTTATTTTTGTACAAAAAACTAATTTATTTAAGATTTTGCTGTAAAGAATAGGCGACTGGAAAATTTTATCTTATAAAATACTTTTTATAACAATGATATATTGTTAATCACAATCTGTTGATTTATCTTACACTTCAGTGACAATGATCTGTTAATAATCACAATCTGTTGATTGTATCTTACACTTCAGTGACAATGATATATTGTTAATCATAATCTGTTGATTTCATATTGCACTTGACTGACAATTATCTATTATTAATCACAATTTGATGATTGTATCTTACACTTGACTGACAATGATCTATTATTAATCATAATTTGATTATTGTATCTTACACTTAATTGACAATGATCTATTGTTAATCATAATTTGATGATTGTATCTTACACTTGACTGATAATGATCTATTATTAATCATAATCTGTTGATTTCATATTGCACTTGACTGACAATGATCTATTATTAATCACAATTTGATGATTGTATCTTACACTTGACTGACAATGATCTATTATTAATCATAATTTGATTATTGTATCTTACACTTGACTGATAATGATCTATTATTAATCATAATCTGTTGATTTCATATTGCACTTGACTGACAATGATCTATTATTAATCACAATTTGATGATTGTATCTTACACTTGACTGACAATGATCTATTGTTTGTCATAAGGTATAAATTTGTCAGAGTCAAATCTACGGATAAATAATTTTAAAATTCGGGGTTAGATTCTGAGCTCACTGTGTAACTGCGTTCATTTAGTAGTTCAGGAATAAATTTATCGTGTTATAATGCTAAAATTTAGGGTTCGATCCCCAAAGCGGTAGATAGAGAGCAGATAGACCACTGTGTTGCTATGTGTTAAAACAAAGCAAAGAAAATGAAATATTTCTATATAATTTTACGGTATCTCCGCTCTTTTGAAATTTCATAAGTACAAAATTTTCATATGGATTTTAGGCGATGTGATTAGCTATCGTTAATTACGTTTCAAAATAAGGACAAATATCAGGAGCTGTCTTCTTATAGTGACTTCTATCAAACTTGAGAAAGCGGCATTGATTAAACATCTCATATAAAATGAATTCAGAAGAAAAAACTTCGTGTTTTTCTTAAGAGAAAAGAGAAAACGTAACTGTTATTTAGGTAAACATTCTTATCTTAGCATAATGTGTTGAGATGTTCTTTTTGAAGTTTCTATTCTTCTCGTATTTGATTATCTAACTTTTCATGGTACATTTGCTTGTCTAGACTGTAAGGCCCTTGGAGGCACAGGTCTTAAACGTATTTCTTCAATCACACAGATTCAAACAACAACAACGAAAGACAGAACGTAGCTTGAGTTTCAAATCTGTGTCGAAATAACAATATCGAAATTGGTGTTTGTCGATCAAACGTTTTTACTGAATATAAATTCATTCATCTAACCCACGAGAATATTCAAGCCAATTAGTGACATACTGTACAAACACGCAAATACGAGTCTCCCTATCTCTCGGCAAACAAATCAATCGTGTAACGAGAGTGGATGACGTGTTTGTCACGTCTAATTAACTATCTGACCACAAGGTGGCGATCTTTACATAGTTATAAATCATACTTCTGAGGACGACAGCTAGAACAATTTAAAGAAGCGTTCTAAATGACGACATTAAACAGGCTGTTACAATATGTGCAAAACATGACATGGTTGATAAAAACCTACTAACAACTTCAATAACCTACACAGTAAAAACTGAACTTGCAAAGAAAGAACTTTAATAACATGTAGAGTAAGAACTTTAATAACCTACTAAGTAAAAACATTAATGACGTGCAGTGTAAGAACTCTGATAACTTACACAGTAAGAACTTTAATAACTTGTAAAATAACAACTTTAAAAATATGTAGAGTAAGAACTTTAATAACATACACAGTAAGAAGTTTAATAGCTTACACAGTAAGAACTTTAATAATTTACGCAGTTAGAAAACTTAATAATTTATACAGTAAAAACTTTAATAACTTACACAATAAAAACTTTAATAACGTATACAGTAAAAACTTTAATAACTTACACAATAAAAACTTTAATAACGTATACAGTAAAAACTTTAATAACTTATACAGTAAGAACTTTATTAAACTACACAGAAAGAAGTTTAATAACTTTAACAGTAAGACCTTTAATATCATGTAGTGTAAGAACTTTAATAACTTGTAGAATAACAACTTTAATAATATGTAGAGTAAAAACTATAATAATTTACAAGACCTTTAATATCATGTAGTGTAAGAACTTTAATAACTTGTAGAATAACAACTTTAATAATATGTAGAGTAAAAACTATAATAATTTACAAAGTAAGAACTTTAATAATCATCACAGTAAGTACTTTAATATCTTACACGGTAGAAACTTTAATAACATGTAGTGTAAGAACTTTATTAACCTACACAGAATGAACATTAATAACATACACTGTAAGATCTTTAATAACTTGTAGAAAAAAAACTTTAATAACATGTAGTGTAAGAACTTTAACAACCTACACAGTAAGAAGCTGTAAAATAAGAAACTTTAATAACCTATATAGTAAGAACCTCAGTATACAAGTGATATAATAAGTATGAAAACACTTAAGGTTAATAATACTGTAAATATTTGTTTCGTTACGTCATGATCTGGGTCTTCAGTTTTTATTTCTGATTATAAAAAACTTCCCCCCTCATGTCCAGGTGAATTAGGAGTGTTGAGGGTTCGAATCCCTGTCACACTAAACATGATCGCCCTTTCAAAGTGTGGGCGTTATTTTGGGCAGACAATCCCACTACTAGTTGTTATAAAACCACTGCACACCTGGTAAACTAGGAATGGGGTATTTATTAGGAATCACTTTTGTCGTATCGTATTGCTGTTCGAACGTTTCTCCCGGCAATAACAAATAAAATTGATCGGTTCGTATATAAGTTTAACTGCTAATGCTAGAAATGTGGTCTTCCATTGGTAAAGTGGTATGTCTACCCAATTACAACTCCAAAATCAGGGGTTCGATTCTTCTCGGTAGACTCAGCATATGGTCTAATGTGGCTTTGCTCTAATAAAAGAGATACACATTCTACAAATGTAATTATTAGGCTTAGCTAGAATAAAGAAATAATAAGTAGAAATATTATCCGAATACTATATAAATGTAATTCTATAAAACAGGTTATTATCAGAATGAATTATTATTGTGTGTGTACAGTCCCACCAAATATTCTTTATTAATTCATTTATTTTGAACAAGCTGATGTATAACAACACGTCCATGTTTTGTGAAGTCAAGCTCCGTACGGGAAATGTTTGTAAACGTTGTGGTTGTAATGTTAAAAAGAAAGTGTGAAATATGACGTAATCATCTTGAAAACGTCAGTATTATGTCACATATCCGATCAACTCTGACTGGTGGTGACATTCATCACGTGATAATTCCATGTGCACTGTTGTTAATATCTTCTGGAGTTCTATTGGTTCATAAAATAGGTATTTAACGTTTATCCAGGTGGCGTTACGTTATCACGAGAATGTGGTACAAAGTTCAGAAAATGTTTTTCTTTTAATAAGCTTACTTCACAGCTGCTCTTTCTTCTTCCCAGGATAAATGTTGATCTGTCCTGTGACCCTATGAAATCTTTGTCTCGTACTCTAAACCTCTACAAGGTCTCACTAGTTTTTAGAGAACAAAGATATTCCGGTAGGGGGGGAGCCGTTGACGGAACTTAAGCCTCTTTGTGTGTAAGTTTTTGCTGATGTCTTGAACTCTAAAGTCTTTCATAGCGAACTTTCAGCTTGGATTAGAACTAAAAAAATGCAGTTAAATGGCTCACGTTTTAAATCGGGATTAGTGTAAGATTAGCCCTGGCCACCATGGACGTAACCGGATATAATATAAACATGTACTGGTAACAATGATGGTTCACAGTTAATCCTGCACTTTAACAATGAGCGGCATCTTTTGTGTTTCACGTCAAAACGATACTCCCTGCCCTTGTAATAGTGGACTCCAAATCTCTAGACCCGGTCCTCTATCATAGTCTGTTTGGTAAACTCACAACCTTACGTGAACTATAAAGAACATAATATTCAGTGCAAATACGATAAAAGTGTGGAATCAGCGACTAATGCAGCTACAAGTGTATCTACTTGTTTGAAGACATGCACACTTTCTTGCGTAATTTTCACCTACCAAATTCGAAAATGTTAACACAGAACGAAGTATGTTTCGTGAGTTTCACACATACAAACATCAAATATTTTAAGTACGATTGTAACTAAATGAAAAACAGACAACTTAATCAACATTAACAACTCTGTAAGTTTATTTTATGAAACTAAGTTTTTTATCTTTCCATGTAACCATCCTCAACTCCGTGAAAATGAAGGCAGATAAGATCACTTATTTGTTCAGAAACATTGTGCTACTATAGTAGGTGTAAAAACCACTTCTTAGTTACAACGAAAGATGAAACCTCTACTATGTATTTCAGTAAATTAGTTTTGTAATATGGTTATCACTGTCAAGTGACAAGTCCTTGTAATGTGGATAAAGTTCTCACCACGTAGCAACTGTCTTCTAAATTTTTAACACAATTAATCTTTCTATTTATTGACGTTTTAGTCTGTAGGGGGTATGTAATAATAACGTTTAAGAGTATTTTCTAACTTTAACTGGTTAATAGTGGCCTCTACTTAAAGATACAATCCATTACTAAGTTTTCAAGTTCCAAATTTTTATTTATTTATCAAATTAAACCACATCACAACTTTTGTTGTTTTTTTAAAAGGAAGGTTGTCTATTTCTTATTAACACAATGCTACACAGTGGCTATAGAAATCAATGCTACACAGTGGCTATACAAACCATGACTATCGAAACCTCATATTTAGAGTTACAAGTAACACAATGCTACACAGTGGCTATACAAATCAATGCTACACAGTGGCTATACAAATCATGACTATCGAAACCTCATATTTAGAGTTACAAGTAACACAATGCTACACAGTGGCTATACAAATCATGACTATCGAAACCTCATATTTAGAGTTACAAGTAACACAATGCTACACAGTGGCTATACAAATCATGACTATCGAAACCTCATATTTAGAGTTACAAGTAACACAATGCTACACAGTGGCTATACAAATCAATGCTACACAGTGGCTATACAAACCATGACTATCGAAACCTCATATTTAGAGTTACAAGTAACACAATGCTACACAGTGGCTATACAAATCATGACTATCGAAACCTCATATTTAGAGTTACAAGTAACACAGTGCTACACAGTGGCTATACAAATCATGACTATCGAAACCTCATATTTAGAGTTACAAGTAACACAATGCTACACAGTGGCTATACAAATCATGACTATCGAAACCTCATATTTAGAGTTACAAGTAACACAATGCTACACAGTGGCTATACAAATCATGACTATCGAAACCTCATATTTAGAGTTACAAGTAACACAATGCTACACAGTGGCTATACAAATCAATGCTACACAGTGGCTATACAAACCATGACTATCGAAACCTCATATTTAGAGTTACAAGTAACACAATGCTACACAGTGGCTATACAAATCATGACTATCGAAACCTCATATTTAGAGTTACAAGTAACACAGTGCTACACAGTGGCTATACAAATCATGACTATCGAAACCTCATATTTAGAGTTACAAGTAACACAATGCTACACAGTGGCTATACAAATCATGACTATCGAAACCTCATATTTAGAGTTACAAGCCTTAACACTAAACCACTGAAGATCTGTTGTGCACCCTTTCCATCTAATTTGTAAACACCAAACACCCTTCTTAGTACGACAGTAACTTATAAATACTTACCAGTAGAACAATTGTACTCCAACGACAAGACTACAAGATGTATCTTAGGATAAAAACAAGACTACAAGCTGTTTGTTGGAATAGCAACAAAGCTTGAAGATGTTTTTGACTGACGAAAAGGCTATGAGTTGTTTATTACGATGGCGACAAGGCTACAAATTGTTTTTGACTGACGACAAGGCTATAAGCTGGTGCGCTAACTCTTATTTTCACTTACAAACAAGCAGGAATGTCAGTTTTGAGCTACGGACATTTCGAGTTTATGACAAATCATATAATTGATACTGTAGACATGTGACAGAAGGTTTTGTGATCAGACGAGACAAAAATTGAGCGATTTGGCCTAAATTAAAAGAGTTATGTCTGATGCAAACCCAACACAGCACACCATCCAGTCAACACCATCTCAGCTGTCAAGTATGGTGGTTGTAGCATCATGTTATGGGATTTTTCTCATCAACAGGTACTGGAAAGCTTGCCAGGGTTGGGGAGAATATTGATAAAGCAAAGTACAAACGAATCCTGGAGAAAATGTCCTGAATCAAATATCACATAAAATCTATGGTGACACTTGAAGATTGCAGTCCATCAACGATCTCCGACAAGTAGAGACCTATCCTAAAAGACTCACAGAAGTAATTTCTACCAAAGTTGCTTCCACCAAGTACTGACTTTGGGACTGATACTTATGTTATCAGCAAATTTCAGTTTATACATTTTCCACGCAGATTTTGCTCACATTCAACCTCCTTCACAGACAACAGTGTTAAGTTTGATCATTAATGTTTTATATAAAAACACGTTTATTAAAAAACACTGTTTGCACTATAGTTTCTCATCAAATATAATATTATTGGTTGGAGGTGAATACAGGCACCGTTTCAAACGAGTCCTTATAGCTACGCCATCTAGTGAAAAATCTTAAAATTACCAAATGCTGTTTAAATAACATGTACTCATGAATTACACTTTTATTCACAAACCAATATGAATGTTTAAAAACAAATTTGTACAATATGTTTACGATGTTTCTTTCATATTAAACTATTGCTGGTGGAAGATTTGTTTCTTTTATTATGAATGAAACTCCACCTTGTAGTAGGATGCATATTCATACAGTCATGTAAAAAAGTTAGGACACCCTATGAAAGGAAAGCCTGTGTATTTTTTGTAACATTTTTGAATATATAGATATTTAATCTCAATTTTAACAATACTGAGAGATTATAGGAATATTACTAAACAGTTAAAACTGAAGAAAAGACTTTTCAAGATCTTCTGTAAATGTAATTCTACAAAAATGCATATTCTAACTGAGGAAAAAGTTAGGACACCCTACCCCCTAATAGCTACTGTTGCCCTCTTTGGCTGAAATAACTGCAGTGAGACGCCTCTTGTAGCCATCTACCAGTCTCTGACATCGATCTGAAGAAAGTTTGCCCCACTCCTCAATGTAGAATTCTTTCAGCTGTGAGATGTTTGAGGGGTTCCTTGCATGTACAGCCTGTTTCAAGTGACCCCACAGCATCTCAATGGGATTAAGATCTAGGCTTTGACTCGGCCATTCCAGGACTCTTCATTTTTTAATTTTTAGCCAGTCCTTGGTGGATTTACTGGTATGTTTTGGGTCATTGTCGTGTTGCAGGGTTCAGTTCCGCTTCAGCTTTAATTTTCGTACAGATGGTCTCACATGATCCTCAAGCACCCTCTGATACACAGTAGAATTCATGGTAGATTCTATGATTGTGAGCTTTCCAGGTCCTGCTGCAGCAAAGCAGCTCCAAACCATGACACTTCCGCCTCCATGCTTCACAGTTGGTATGAGGTTCTTTTCTGGAATGCTGTATTTTGTTTATGCCAAACATATCCTCTGTTCTGGTGTCCAAATAATTCAATTTTGGACTCATCTGTACAAAGAATTTTATTCCAGAAGTCCTGGTCTTTGTCCACATTCTCTCTGGCATACTTCAGTCTGGCTTTGATGTTTCTCTTACTGAGCAAAGGTTTCCTCCTTGTACACCTCCCATGCAAGTTAAACTTGTGCAGTCTCTTTCTGATTGTAGAGGCATGCACTTTCACATCAACAGTAGCCAGAGTCTGCAGTAGGTCCCGTGATGACATGTTAGGGTGTTTGAAGACCTCTTTTAGCATCTTGCGGTCTGCTCTCGGGGTAAACTTGATTGGACGACCAGACCTGGGCATGTTGGGAGTTGTTTTGAAAGCCCTCCACTTGTTGACTATTTTCTGGACAGTGGAATGGCTGATTTCGAAATCTCTTGGGATATTTTTAAATCCATTACCAGACTCATAAGCTTCAACAATTTTCTTTCTGAAGGCCTCAGACAGCTATTTTGCTCTCACCATAGTACTCACTCTAACTTCAACAATCAGCAGCACACCAAACTAAATGTCTGAGGTTTAAATAGGGCGAGCCTCATTCACAATGCTGAGTAACGATCTTCTAATCATATCCACCTGGTGTGATACACCTGTGTATGAGTTGAGCCACTTTAAGTGGGAATAAATGTGGGGGTGTCTTAACTTTTTCCTCAGTTAGAATATGCATTTTGTATAATTACATTTACAGAAGATCTTGAAAAGTCTTTTCTTAAGTTTTAATTGTTTAGTTGTATTCCTATAATCTTTCAGTATTGTTGAAATTGAGATTAAATATCTATATATCCAAAAATGTTACAAAAAATACACAGGCTTTCCTTTCGTAGGGTGTCCTAACATTTTCACATGAATGTATATGTGTCCTAGAAAACATCGTCTTTCTACTGAAATTATACTCTTTCAAACATCATCATCTAGTTGTTCCATATTCTGCTGTATCTGGAGGTGTGAGATGTTTAGTTACCAGAAGGTGGTTAGCCAACAGTACCTGGTGATGTAAAGTGTTTAGTTACCATAGATGGTTATCTAACAGTACCTGGTGATGTAAAGTATTTAGTTACCATAGGTGGTTATCTAACAGTACCTGGTGATGTAATGTGTTTAGTCACCAGAAGGTGGTTAACCAACAGTACATGGTGATGTAAAGTGTTTAGTTACCAGTAGGCGGTTAACCAACAGTACCTGATGATGTAATGTGTTTAGTTACCAGAAGGTGGTTAACCACAGTACCTGGTAATATAAAGTGTTTAGTTACCATAGGTAGTTAGCCAACAGTACCTGGTGATGTAATGTGTTTAGTTACCAGTAGGTTGTTAGCCAACAGTACCTGGTGATGTAAAGTGTTTAGTTACCATAGATGGTTATCTAACAGTACCTGGTGATATAAAGTGTTTAGTTACCAGAGGTGGTTATCCAACAGTACCTGGTGATATAAAGTGTTTAGTTACCAACAGGTGGTTAGCCAACAGTACCTAGTGATGTAAAGTATTTAGTTACCATATGTGGTCAGCCGACAGTACCTGGTGATGTAAGGTGTTTAGTTACCATAGGTGGTTAACCAACAGTACCTGGTGATGTAAGGTGTTTAGTTACCATAGGTGTTTAACCAACAGTACCTGGTGATGTAAGGTGTTTAGTTACCAGTAGGTGATTAGCCAACAGCACCTGGTTATGTGAGGTGTTTAGTTAGTAGTGGGTGGTTAGCCAGCACTACCTGGTGGTGATTTCTTGATTACTGTTTACTTCCACAGTTACGTATGATATTACGGTTCTGTTTCTTCTATTGTAGTTTATGTACCATTAACTGCAGAAATATCTGAGATATGCTTTTTTTTGTCTTTCGAACTATTAAGAACAACACATAACCATTAGTACTTGAAGCAGGTTATAGAACCTACCATTATGTCCTGGCTTTTCATTAGCTACTGATTAATTAAAAATGTTACTGACACACAGATACAGCGAAGTTCAAAAGTCACGTGACTGTCGACCAAAACTTATGTGCGGTTTTTAGTGCAGTAAGCTATCTAATAGTCTGTTAGGCCTAAAACTGTGACTATATTGCTTGAAATAAAAATCACACTTCGGTTTTATTTCTCGTGTCAAACACTTTTATTGCTCCGATCTGTTCGTATGTGCCTCGTGATGTTCCAGTAATGAAAGCCTTAGATGATCCGACATTGATGGCTTTTCAAGCCCCTGACTTAACAAACACCGTCTAACAATTGAGGATTAGGTTTCTTGTACCTAGGATTTAAGATTAATGTATTTTCCATCCCATAATATTGATGCTTTTAAACCCATGGCTTTCAAGAACAAATGAACAACCTAACGTAGATCTATCTATAATACCACAGATAGGATTCGTTCAAGATCTACCACTAGGGTGTTTAATACACGACAAACGCTCCACATCTTTTGGAATAAGTCTACACTCTTTAAAGTAGGTCGGAAATTAGATGTTTTACTACGTTGGTCAGTTTATGACTGATCGTTGAAAATCTACAAAACATCCCAACAATAGATTTAAAGCTTTGTTCTTGTGTCTGTAACTGTTTCCACTTTCTTGACTCTCCGATAGATAAACCAGAAGAAAAGTACTTTCAGATATATATCCAAAAGACACTAACAAACCTTGATATCAAACAACGAGTTTTACTCAAGTTGACAGAAATACTTACACGTTGAAACTAACGAGTAAGTTTAACTGTAGTCGGTAGAACTTACTATAGGTAATAACCAGCCAATGAGTTTTACATAAGTTGCCAGAACTAATTAAATTAAGAGCTACTCAGTAAGTTTTACACTTGTTGGCAAAACTAATTACAGGTAAATACTAACCAGTGATTATATAAGAATTATTTGTATTAAGAATTATTCTTAATCTATTAAGAAGTTTTAGGTTTCTCTTTTAGTACACCATGTTAATAAATGTCATGTGATCAGCGATATGTAAATACTTAATTCTACCATGTTAACAACTGTCCTGTGAGCAGCGATATGTAAATACTTAATTCTATCATGTTAACAAATGTCCTGTGATCATTCAGATATATGAACTTCTACTTATAATCTAAAAGAAACACGAAATAAATCAACAATCGTTTCCAAGTGACATTTCTACAATCATATGACATTAAACCCATTTCATCTCCTACGTTACCGTTGGTTTTCTGTCTTGTTGTTATCTATATCCAATGCCCTTTTCAAACACATTTTACTTGGGTTCCCATCAGAGATAATTCAGTGAAAATAGGAATAATTTGTGAATTATAACAGGCAGTAACTCAGTGGACAAGATATTATTCACGCGGTATAACTCTCAGAAAACATAACAACTCACAGTGAATATATGTGTTATGCACTGTATCCCTTGGACGAGAAAACTGGATGTTGTATGCATGAAAGAACCTAGGTAAGTATGTTTTATGTATTAAAGCACCTAGACAAAACTTAGTTTATGCATTATAGCACCTAGACAAGGCATATTTTATGCATTATAGCACCTACACAACGTATGTTTTATGTGTTATTGGACTTAAACAAGATATGCTTTATGTATTATAGCACCTAGACATGTTTTATGTATTGTTGCACCTACACAATGTATGTTTTATGTATTATAGCACTAGACAAGGCATATTTTATGTATTATAGCACCTAAACAACATATTTTATGCATTATAGCACCTACACAACGTATGTTTTATGTGTTATTGGACTTAAACAAGATATGCTTTATGTATTATAGCACCTAGACATGTTTTATGTATTATTGCACCTAGACAATGTATGTTTTGTATTATAGCACCTAGACAACGTATGTTTTACGAATTATAGCACCTAGGCAACGTATATTTTATGTGTTACAAAAAAGCATAAGTTTACCACCACAATGGTTATCAGTGATAAGTGAAACAACGTGTACCATTGGTAAACTTTTCAATGTAAATTAAAGACATAACGTACATAATTTAGAATAACACCTTCAGAACCAGGCATCTTGATTTTGAAGTATCGGGTTTCACCACTTATCTCTACAAAGTTATTTAAAATCTTAGAAAGACATCTCTCACGACGAAAAAAATACCACTTTTGAAGACTTTTAGTGCCCCCTTTTCCTTCATTTTAGTCAACATGTCCGTTACTAATGAACGAGGGTTAAGTAAGCCTAACGCCTAATAAACCTCACTGTAATTCAGACGTTTACCTTGATAAATGTTCTTCCAGGTTGATTTCCCTCAATTCTTTCTGCATTACTATCCTCGCCAGCTGGTGATGTAGCATTTGTGGTTTTAAAGTCAGTTTAACTCTATATACCTTCTTTAACCAGTACTGCCAACTTTGTTTATCTTCTTTTTACTCATAGGATTTCCATAAAGTTGAAAATTATTGGCTAGTGTTGCCAGAATTTCAATGTGTGCTAATGTCCTAAGCCTTTCCAACTTTCACTCTTTAATTCTATTTTAATAACCAAACGTTTTGACTACCAAAACGAGGGGGGGAGTTAGAACTGATGTTCGACATTAAGTTTAGTTTTCTTCCTTTTCTCCCAAGTCCTTCCTAAATAAAAAGGAAAAAAAAATTAATATAATGTGAACCAACCAGGAATATAAAGACTTCGGGAATATTGAACAGATTATTGTAACATTGAACCGTTAGGGTGAAGTAAGAAAAACACATAGCTTATTTTTAATTCAGAAAACTTTTTGTTGTTGTTGTTGTTTTTAAATTTAGGTCCTTAGGCCATTAACACATCTCTCACTGTCCAATCAGAATCGAGCATAAGTCGCTGTACGTCTTGGCAGCATCGAACACAATCAATTAAAGTTAAAGATAAAAGCTTTTTTAATCTGTTTTTAGTTTTCTTCCTCTAATATACGAGATGTTACAGTTTAAAACAATGCTTGCGACAAAACGGGTAGTTCTGAAAACCGATCTAGCTACAAACTATCTCAAATGCAAATTAAATTAGTTAATCAGATTAAAACAGACCCAATCGGCAGAGGGCTCTCATCGAGGAACCTTTTAACGATATTAAGATTTCTTATTTCAAGCTACAAGATTTTAATAAAAAAGGCATATAACAGTTTTTTTCTCTTTGTTTCTTCGTAATGACATAATATACATAATTTATAGCTACTCAACATTACAACACGTCAGAGAAGTTTTAAAAAACTTCTTAATTCGACTTTCAACAGTATCAGTCACAAATTGATCGATCTGTTCCATAATTAAAAGTCTGAGAAAAATATCCCTGCTGCTTAAGTGGATTTTATATATATAAGGTATATTTTATAGACCTAAAACTGGATTTATCTTGATTTGATAACACTACAGAACTATGTTTCATAAACTTAAAACAAGATTTCATAACACTACAGAAATATGTTTTAGAAACTAATATCTTGATATCATAACACTATAGAACTATGTTTTACAAACTAATATCTTCATTTCATAACACTACAGAACTATGTTTTAAACTAATATCTTGATTTGATAACAATACAGAACTATGTTTTAAACTAATATCTTGATTTCATAACACTACAGAACTATGTTTTATAAACTAATATCTTGATTTGATAACACAACAGAACTATGTTTTATAAACTAATATCTTGATTTCATAACAGTACAGAAATATGTTTTGCAAACCAATATCTTGATTTGATAACACTACAGGACTATGTTTTATAAACTAATATCTTGATTTGATAACACAACAGAACTATGTTTTAAACTGATATCTTAATTTGATAACAATACAGAACTATGTGTTAAACTAATATCTTGATTTGATAACACAACAGAACTATGTTTTATAAACTAATATCTTGATTTCATAACAGTACAGAAATATGTTTTGCAAACCAATATCTTGATTTGATAACACTACAGGACTATGTTTTATAAACTAATATCTTGATTTGATAACACAACAGAACTATGTTTTAAACTGATATCTTAATTTGATAACAATACAGAACTATGTGTTAAACTAATATCTTGATTTGATAACACAACAGAGCTATGTTTTATAAACTAATACCTTGATTTAATAACACAACAGAATTATGTTTTATAAACTTAAAAGAATATTTCATAACACTACAGAAATATGTTTTATAAATTAATATCTTGAGTTGATAACTCAATAGAACTATGTTTTACAAACTAATATCTTTATTTGGTAATGCTACAGAACTCATTTTTTATAAAATAGTAATTTATCCTTGTGATATAAATCTCTATCAGACAGTCTTCAGCTATGTGTAATATTTTTGATAGTGACAAAGATTGAGTCATTAGTGTTTTACAGTACAAGTGTGGAACTTCTTAAAGTTGTCTTTCTGTAGTTATTGATATAGACACATAAACCTGCCTTTCAAAGTATTCAAATAATTATCAGTTACTGTCAAACAGGAAATAAATATAATGTTTAATTTTGAGATATTTTGTCAGTGAGTATGGAAATGGGGACACTTGAAGCGTCGTCAGTATGTTTAATGTTATGCATTTCGTGTTCCATTGTTCTGTGAGCGGTCACGTTGGCGATCGAACTTTGCAACATACATCGTAAGGCGCAGCGAAAGCGGATCATTAAGGAAAATTAAAGCAATCGTTGACAGATTAAAACGTCCAGAAAGGCCACTAACCAAATTGCGTATCTTTGAAGGTCTTCCTGATGGCAATTCATTCAATCAGATTGGCGATAGCGGGTAGGGGTCAGTAGATTTCATAAGTGGAATCCTCGTGAGATTTCTTAAAGATGAAATCAAACCACACCGAGGCCTGACCATTGTTACAGTCATTGTTTGATGTGATGTCATCAAGACCCATTCACACAGACATTGTATGATGTAACGTCAGCACGACCCATTAATACAGACAATGTTTGATGTAACGTCATCAGGATTAAATAATACAGGCACTGTTTAATGTAACTTCGTCAGGGCCTTAAGATAATACAGGCACTGTTTGATGTAATGTCAGCAAGACCCATTAATACAGGCATTGTTCAATGTAATGTCAGCAAGATCCATTAATACAGGAACTGTTTGATGTAACGTCATCAGGACCTTGAGATTAATACAGGCAGTTTGATGTAACGTCACCAAGATCTATTAATTCAGGCACTATTTGATGTAACGCCATCAGGACCCATTTATACAGGCATTCTTTGATGTAACATCAGCAGGACCCATTAATACAGGCATTCTTTGATGTAACATCAGCAGGACCCATTTATACAGGCACTCTTTGATGTAACATCAGCAGGACCCATTAATACAGGCATTTTTTGATGTAACATCGGCAGGACCCATTAATACAGGCATTCTTTGATGTGATGACGACATCGTTAACTTGAGAAAAAGAATATTTTTACCAGAAATTAAAACAATCTAAACAGAAGATATTTTTTTATTTATCACATTGTATGGAAATGTTGAATCGTGTAACGTTATCAGTAAATAAATATATTTTAAACTGATCTGATTCTAGTTGTTGTGTGTTTTTTCTTATAGCAAAGCCACATCACGCCATAGGCTGAGCCCACCGAAAGGAATTGAACCCCTGATTTTAGCGTTGCAAATCCGTAGACTTACCGCTGTACTAGTGGGGGGCACTAGTTGTTGTGACTAGTGAACAAAGACGCTAACTTATTAAATACCCAATAAATACAACAATACGGAATTTAGTTAAAAGTAGTAGCACCCATTTATTTTTGTAGGAATTTTTCATGTAAAAATTCCTTTTCATCACCACTAGTAACCGAAATACAGATTATTTCTTCTTCCCACTAAAACGAAATGTTTTCGTGAAAGAAAGTAAAATTACAAATAAATTGGTTATAACTTGTTTTGTTTGTTTTGAATTTCGCGCAAGGCTACTCAAGGGCTATCTGCGCCAGCCGTCCTTAATTTTGTAGCGTAAGACTAGAGGGAAGGCAGCTAGTCATCACCACTCACCACCAACTCTTGGACTACTCTTTTACCAACGAATAGTGGGATTGACCATCACATTATAAAGCCCCCAGGGTTGGAAGGGCGAGCACGTTTGGTACGATGGGGATTCAAACCCGTGACCTTCATATTACGAGTCGAACGCCTTAACCCAACTGGCCATGCCGGGCCTTTGGTTATAACGCTTCCTGGTAAATGTCATGCACTCAAACATGTTAATAATTTAAATATTCACACATAACAAACTCACGCAAATTTATGAAGAGATTTATTTATATTTTTAGTTCCACATATACTGTACATTTCAACTTATTCCTAAATCTCCCCTCTTACACTGAAATGGAAAACTTTATTTTTAACTTTAAACGACACTTTCAAATAATAATTTATAGAAAGTTAACCCTAACTACAAGTAAAGTAGGCTTAACACAATCATGTAATCACCGGTGCATTCAATACGAACATAACATCTAAGTACCTATTAGGCCTAATGAACATCCGGTAAAGACGATCTCAAGCCATAAAAGGTCCCACAAAAGGGCAGTAAATGACAAAAAATGCCTTTAGTAAGTGGTCAATTAAGATGCGCTCTTTATGTTACTATCGTTCAATGAACACTGGATAGCCATGCAATCACCAAGATGCAGTGAAAAAAGATATTACTGTGAAACCGGATTCTTCATTTGGTGTGGTTTTTGCGTCAGCTGGAAATTCGGGGATTCCTATAACTGTTATAGAAGCCCAATGTAGGATTTGGAACAGTTTTATGTTTCACGACTTCGAAAGTGAAAGATCTTGTACGTCTGCTGCTGTTTTATATTCATTGATTGGTTAATTTAGAATGACACACATTATTGTTTTTATTAAATACACTGTTAATGTTACGTTTGTTTACAGATTTATTGAGAACAGTGTGAATTACTGGTCTAATTTTTATTGTCTAACTTAAATTACAAGAAACTAAATATTTACATTCGAAATCTTCTGTTGTCGTCATACAAATTTTGATCTCTGTGAGAATAACCTCGTTCTCAGAATCATATAACATATAAGAATCAGAGTAGTTTATGTCTTATTATATAATTCTTATATGTTATATGATTCTGAGAATAACCTCGTTCCCAGAATCATATAACATATAAGAATCAGAGCAGTTTATGTCTCATCCTCTATCGGAATCTATTGAAACATTTCATTACTATTGACTCATATGTTTGGGCCCGGTATGTCCAGGTGGTTAAGGCACTCCATTCATAATCTGAGGGTCGCGGGCTCGAATCCATGTCACACCAAACATGCTCGCTCTTTCAGCCGGAGGGGCATTATAATGGTACGGTCAATCCCACTATTCGTTGGTAAAAGAGTAGCCCAAGAGTTGGCGGTGGGTGGTGATGACTAGCTGCCTTCCCTCTAGTCTTATATTGCTAAATTAGAGACAGCTAACGCAGATAGCCCTCGTGAAGCTTTGTGCAAAATTCAAAACAAACCAATTGTAATGTACTTTGATAATAAATTTCCTTTTTTATTATTGTTTGTTTTTAATTTCGCGCAAAACTACTCAAGAGCTATTCGCGTTAGCCGTCCCTAATTTAGCAATATAAGACTAGAGGGAAGGCAGCTAGTCATCATCACCCATCGCCAACTGTCACATTATAACGCCCCTACAGCTGAAAGGACGAGCATGTTTGGTGCGACGGAGATTCGAACCCGCGACCCTCAGGTTACGAGTCGAACGCCTTAACCCACCTGGCCATGCCGGGCCTCTTTGTTTTCATGAGAATTCTTTGTATTTGCCTGTGATATAAACAGTTTGGAATAAAAATCATTAAACGAGACTAAAAGTGAAATTTTCAAAATAAAGTAACGTCAATATTTATTTGATCTCATAGACAATAAGAGTAAAACCGTACTACAGCATCTTCCATTATTTTAAAGAATAAACCGATCATATTGTGTTGGACGGCAGACAATATATACAGCCAATAAACAAAACACTGTGGTGGGAAAACTGCTATCATTTCGACATGGACGATAGCCACAAAACAAGATACGGAACCCATCTTTCGATAGACTAATATTGACAATATTTCGTGTCTCCATAACTCAGGCTACAAACCCGAGTAACATTTACAACCCAACCCAGGACACGTCGTATCATTTATCATCAAAATTGTTTGCCACTGCAGATATCCCCCCCCCCACGAGGAGCGGAACACATTGTTGTAGCTGAGTCAACACTTCACTTCCCCGTTTAATAATAACCTGCAAAACGACTAAAATCGATGTCTTTTTTTTTTTAACCATCTCCTCACGTGCTTGAGTCACGACATACACATTATTCTTTGATGACGTAATTAATTTAGCAACGTAGTGAGTGATAAACTGTTACTTTGTTTATGTCAGCTAACACGTGTATTTCATAATTTCTCACACGAGTTTTCTAAAGAGGATATTATTGTTCCTTGAAAGTTAAAACTGACAAGTTAGACAAAGGATCAAAGGTGTTGAATAAAACTGTAGGGAGTTAACAGATTTCTTCAAATGACAAAGGAGTAATTAAACATATTTCCTCTGTTATAATCTTAACATAAAACAGTAAAAAAATTCAGTTAACTACTAAAGCATCAACCATTACATACTTCACAGAACAAAAACCAGTCCTTATAATACGTATCTGAAACACGTTACAATCAAAATCAAAAGATATCTGGTGTGACAAAAAATACAGAAATCAGGATGTGGTGTGATAAGAATTACAAATACTCAAAAGTATGATGAATCAGCTATTTTAACATGTTCTAAAGTAAGATGACATAGATATTTTAACATGTTCTAAAGTGTAATGACATAGATACGTTAACATGTTCTAAATTATGATGACATAGACATCTTAACATATTCTAAAGTATGATGATATAAATATTTTAACATGTTCTAAAGTGTAATGACGTAGATACGTTAACATGTTCTAAATTATGATGACATAGACATCTTAACATATTCTAAAGTATGATGATATAAATATTTTAACATGTTCTAAAGTATGATGACGTAGATATTTTAACATGTTCTAAAGTGTAATGACATAGCTATTTTAACATGTTCTAAGAAATTTTAAAACATGTTTCCTGGAAAAAATAAAACATTATGAAAATTGATCGTTTATAAGGGTTGTGGAAAGTAGTAAGTGATAGATTTGTTTGTCTGCCTCCTATGTACAGGGAGGGAGACGGTACTTCGTAATGAAAACGTTATTAGTAAGAAAAATAAAACATGACACGGTTAATTATTTGAATTAAGTATTACGTTTAAACTAACCATCAAAGCCTGGTCTCAGCGCCTGTCTTCTCTCCTAGCCTCCACTACTTATCCTTTTATTTATGACGTGTACGAATGTTCAAGTTATGATAACACGTAGTTCATGCTAATTGAGAAGGAACGACGTCAAATTTAATATTGTGTTAAACAAACACTGCCTTATGTTAAACAAACAGTCTTGTGTTAAACAAACACTGTCTTATGTTAAACAAACATTGTCTTGTGTTAAACAAACACTGTCTTGTGTTAAACAAATACTGTCTTATGTTAAACAAACACTGTCTTATGTTAAACAAACACTGTCTTGTGTTAAACAAACACTGTCTTGTGTCACTGACTGACATCGTGGCCACTAGAGTGAGGTCATTGGTTTCAACACGATGCACAATAGTGCTTGTTGACACAGCACAACGCTGAGAGTCCACATGGCTAACTAAACACAACAACCGTAGGCAACACTAAGTCACTTGAAACACTATGTAAAACGATGTTGTTACGAAAGAAGATATGTAAACAGAACAGAGGATAAAAGCATCTCTTATAATGACGTCATTGAAACAGAACACATATCAGGACTAGTACAAAACCTCGGGATGACTTCGTTCTTAACACCGCTGAATTAACAACTATTTATTGAACGTTTGGTGTTATGTTTCGATATCAAACTAAAAGTTGAGTGTAACCCTATAGTATATTTATCTAGTGATATGTGTATCATTCTGTAACCCTATGGTATATCTAATGATACATGGTATACTAAAGTGTTTACCTGATGAATGACAATACAATACTTGTTAGATGTTATTTTCTGTTTAATTTTTTTGTGGTCGTCTTCCATTAGGTCATTCAAAGTTCGTCAGTGGAGGTATACCCATCTGTGCTCTGGTTCTCTCTGGCTGCAGATGACGACACAATGATTATCACATTTCCTAGGAGAGAAGCCTCTATTGTTTCCCTAGAGCGGGCTGGTCGAGAGAAGGTAGTTAAAATGCTGTTAGGAAATGTTACATTACACACACCCTGTAGCGCATTGCAAACCCAACTTAACCAGGAGAGAAGAGAAACATTATCATCATCCTTGGACCAGTTGGTGAAGACGTGAGCTGCAACGAGAAGACGTTCAAAATGAAGTCACAAAAGTACATTTAAAGAAACGCTAGTGAATCATTCGTAAACTTGAAAAACACCAACAACTGGCTTTGATTTGTTTCAATTGGATTTAAACAGAACAAATGTCAAAACCAACGGCTAGGCCCTTGTTTACGGTTCTTTGATCTTTTTTTTTTCACATACCAAATGTTGCTTAATACGAGAAAATTCAACTGTTGAAGGACACACATAGACTCTTGACGCACTGTGTTCTAGACCACATGAAACGAATGTCTCTACTGTAGAGGTCTCTGGTATCGATAGTTTACTGGCCTGTCTCTACTCAAATACCAACAACACCAAACTGGTAGAAGCGCTTAGTTTTTAAGAGCTATAGTTTATTGAATAAACCGTAATAATGAACGAAAAGTAGGCATAACAAACGACTTTAACCAGCGATATTTGTAGTTTTTGCTGCTTTAGAAACACACATAATTTGAGTTGAATAGAATTAAATGTGACACTTGATATCAAAGAAATAAATATGAACAAAGTCAGTTTATCATGTATTTAGTAAACATGTTTATTATGTTAAAAACAGCAGACATACATATCATGTTAGGTTGTAACATGCCCAGAAACAACAGACATTTTTATCATTGTTAGGTTCTAGTACGTTCAAAAACAGCAGACATGTTTGTCATGTTAGGTTGTAGCATGTCCAGAAACAATAGACATTTTTATCATTGTTATGTTCTAGCACGTTCAAAAACAGCAGACATGTTTGTCATGTTAGGTTGTAGCATGTCCAGAAACAGTAGAGATGTTTATCATTGTTAGGTTCTAGCATGTTCAGAAACTATAGATATGTATATCATGTTAGGTTCCAGCACGTTCAAAAACAGCAGACATGTTTGTCGTGTTAGGTTGTAGCATGTCCACAAACAGTAGGTAAGGTTGTAGCATATCCAGAAACAGTAGACATGTTTATCATGTCAGGTTGTCGTATGTTCAAAAACTGCTGACGTGTTTATCATTCTAGGTTTTAACATGTTCAAAAACAACAGACATGTTTATTATGTTGAGTTATAGCATGTTTAAAACCAGCAGACATGTTTGTAATGTTAGGCAGGTTGTTAGATGTAGAGATAGAACTGTCGCTAGGGGTTGTAAAACTACATGAGGTTACACACCATAGCGAGAGCCCAAGTTTACTGTTGTACATTTGGGAAATTACTGAAACAAATAACTATCGTTTAGAGCAATATGACGACCATAAAAATGGAAACAAGAAATGTAAATTATTTGACACAGATCACTCGTAGGTTACAACACAATATTACAATTTCAAGATTTTTAATAATAAATTCCAAATTAAGTTATTTGCTACTTTTCACAGGATTATAGAGTTAGAAAAGCAAACCGCAACTGGTCTAAATAAAGAATGTTTCGCTACGTCACTAGAAACTGTATAATATAACAAGTTGTATTATTAACTGAAAGAAAGAAAACATAACTGTTAATTTTATCACAAATCTGGAAGAAAGATATGATTAAAGATATGATTGCTTAACCCTAGTTCTTAATGAATATACTGTAGAAGAAATCGATGAATTGGAAGATAGTGTCCTGCTTGTTTGTTTTTGAATTTCGCGCAAAGCTACACGAGGGAAATCTGCGCTAGCAGTCCCTAATTTAGCAGTGTAAAACTAGAGGGAAGGCAGCTAGTCATCATCACCCACCGCCAACTCTTGGGCTACTCTTTTATCAACGAATAGTGGTATTGACCGTCACATTATAACGCCCCCATGGCTGAAAGAGCAAGCATGTTTGGTGCGACGGGGATTCGAACCCGCGACCCTCAGATTAAAAGTCGAACGCCTTAACCCACTTGGCCATGCCGGGCTAGTGTCCTGTAGTAATTGAGTTAAAGTGCGTATTGGTTTCAGCTACGAAGGAGAAACGCACATATTTGACGATGACCGAAATTAGGCTCAAAGAATTTACACACAAAACATAATCCTCTTAAACTCTACGTTCAAGAAAACAAAAGCAACTTCTTGTCATTCATATTTATTCTTTTTGCGACGTTAAGCAAAATAAAACAAGCCATACATCACAATTTTTCTGACTTCGAAAACGAATTAATTCACTTAATTGAATCATGTGGTAATTGAACGGAAGGTCTAATTCTGCTACTACTACAATCGATTTTATGAACACAAGGTGATTTGCTGCCATTTAGCGATTACAAATGTTATATATCACGTGTCATTATCTAACTTCAATTAAAAAAATTTCTAATCTGTTTTGAAATTATAACATTAATAGCAAAAATATTTGTTTAAAAGTTCATAAACTAATTATTTAAATATTAACTATCAATGAGAAACGTTTTCACAAATGTCTGAGTTTTTTTTATTTCCCTTAACGATAAAAACTTTCTAAAGAAACCTTGACAGATTCGTAATTTACTCTTAACATAAGACTAACCAGAGACTTTACCTAATTTTAGTAAAAATAAATAAATCTTACAAAAGAATAATAAAACATTAATGAAATTGTTCAATATTTTACACGTCTTGACGTCTTCTGTCTTACAACTGTGCGTCCTTGATAAGCTTTTGAGGACGACAGTTTCTTGTTTCAATAGTTCAATCGTACAGAAATTTATATATAGGCACTGCATAAGGTGACCATTTTCATTTTCGGCTGTTTGAAGTATGTGATGATCGAAGGAAAATGTTGTGGAATCATCGTGTGTCTTTCTCAGACGAAAATCCATCTTCATGATGTTGTGTGCTGTTGTTTACGACACTTGAACAACGTTTATTTTTAGTCAAACTTCTATTTGTGAATTATTGTCCGTTACGAGACGCTGCACTTTGCTTATTATAGCTGGAAACGATTTGTCGCTGATTTTTTTCCGAATAGTTCTGGTCCCAAGATGATCCATATTCGTTTGCTACGAGATACTACACTTTACTTACGATGGTTAGGATATGACTAGTTGCAAGTCCCTTTCTGGATGGTTCTAGCACCCCAAGTTGACCCATATTCGTTTGCTACAAGATACTACACTTTGCTTACGACGGTAAAGGTATGACTAGTTACAAGTCTTTTTCTGAATGATCCTGAGTCGCGAAGTTGATCGACATTTTTTTGTTTTCCCCACATCATTAAGTAAAATGGATATTCCCGTCTTTGAAAATCTAAATTCCCATATGAAGACTTATTTATTGTCTGTACGTATAAACAGTTTGTGTCGGAAAATACTTTTACACACCATTCCCACAAGTGATCAATTTTCGGTAACTTCTTATCAAAGGATAAACAATGTAGTTTTCATCATTTCCTTATATCCTGACTTTCTATTGGCTGTAGCTGTCATGTGACTACTTTTTGCTTATTTTGAAATAAACATTTTAATACAATTCAGTTATCCCTCTATATTTTATATATATTCTTTATCTGTATTTAATAGAATGTATTAGTTCCTCTCTAATTGCTATAACTTTGTCATTCTTTCATATTTAATATATATTCATTCCTCTGTATTTAATGCAACATACTGATTCCTCTTCACCCACTATAACTTAGTCGCTCTTCTATATTTAATATATATTCATTCCTCTGTATTTAATATAACGTATTGGTTTCTCACTCTTTATTATAACTTTGTTATTCCTCTATACTTAATATATAAACAGCTTCCACGTGCGTTAGAAATATTTAAAATTGTTCAGGTCTGCTGTAGATTAATGAAGTGATCCATCTTTTGATAAATAAGGTATCCTAGAAACAGGAGACAGAAATACTATATCCTAGAAACAAGACAATAAATAAGGTATCTTAGAAATAAAACAATAAATAAGGTATCCAAGATACAAGACAATAAATAAGATATCTTAGAAACAAGAGAATAAATAAGGTGTCCAGAAGCCCCGGTGCGTATACCATCCAATAGAAGCCCCGGTGTGTATCCCATGTAATAGAAGCCCCAGTGTGTAGCCCACTCCTATCTTTCTCCCAACTTATACTCGTCCTATTATCCTTTAAAATTTAAAGTCCTTTACAGATATTGAACTTCGTGATTGGCGTCTCATACTAATATCAGCTTTTGGTTTGATATGTGAAGATACAAGAACTGACACGCTTTAAACCATGATACTGACAGATTCGGAGGGAAAGGGGGCGGGAGAGATGTTAGCTTCCAAAGCTTCACGTCTAACTGCTAAACTACACAATTCTCCGAGACTTAAAAACCTACACAACAGATATTTCGGTGTGTAAGTGAGAGTGACAGGAAACATGTCTGTGAAATAAATTTATTGTGTTCGTTTCAAGTCTCCTGACTAGACAAGGCAACCGTAATAACATACTATGTGACGAAAGAAGCCTTTTCAATCATCCATATTCTCAGGTTAAACAAGTGAAGCATTTCACAGATATCACTTAGTGGTAAATACGAAACTGTGATCGATCAATAGAGATCAATGAGTAAGCCTAATTTAATACATTTTTCTGGTAGTAGTTTGGTTAATGTTAGTAATAAAATGACCGAAGAAGGTCGAAACGTTGTTCGCTCTTCTACGTGAAATATTTTCTCAACCCAAACGAGCCGTTTTTACATATATATTTCTCTACAAGTGGGTTTTCTCGACATCACTGTCTTGTCACTTAATTAACATCACAAAGATTGTATCAGGCAGGTAAAACATCGTGAACAAATATGGCATCAGGTAGGTGAAATAAAGTAAACAATGAATGTATGAAGCAGGTGTAATAAAGTGAAGGTTCATGAGGACACAATATAACATCCTGTTATGTCTTCACTCGATGTTACAGAAGTGTTGAGGATGTAACTCGTTCCTATTTTCCTTTTTTACAAAGTAACTTTTTTAAAATGTTAAATGTTTTTGGTTTTAGAAAACGTTACTCTAACTAATGACATCGTTCGGATGACTTGAATTCACTTTCGAAGTTTGGTGGGATCGACTGATAACAAAGAAATGACTGTTATTCTAGAACATGTGTTTACTGTTACTTCATGTACAGAATAATTTAAAGAAACTAGCGTTACACGTTCATGCCGCTTCTATATCGTCAATTACCCTGCTTTTGATGAGGATGATGTCACATGGAATGTCCGGATGTCTTCACCAGATACGGCGGCACTTAAAACTGTAAAATGTCACACACACACACAGTCACACACGGTCAGTACTTTAATTCTCCTAAAAGGTCTGATCTCAGAAGAGGGGCACATGAACCGGTCTTTCATAATCAGATTATGTCATTTACATTCCAGTGGATTTAACAAACGATAATTTGCGGACACTGTCTACGACAAACTCGCTAACTGCATGATTCTCACATCAGAACGTTTCAGACATACGTCTGTCTCGACTTGCTGGAATGGAACTGTATAATAAAACATTAAATCCCTCTCTAATATTTCAGTTGGATTTACAGCTCCAAAACTACCACTCCGGCTTGATACATAAAATACTTTTAGGGTATAATGTACAGTCCTTATTATTTTGTTGTCCATTTTTAGGTATCAACCAGTCCAGTGAGATACACCCAAAGTCATTTTATCACTAGGATTAAGGTAACAGGTGTAAATAAAAACAGAAATGTTCAAGATGTGAATTTGTAGAATCACACAAGGTTTTAGTCGCATCAGACACCACATTGTCTTAATGTATCTAATACAACAGTTAATAACAAAGTTAACGTTCCGACTGTGGCTTAAAGTATCTAATACAACAGATAGTAACAAAGTTAACGTTCGTACTGTGGCTTAAAGTATCTAATACAACAGATAGTAACAAAGTTAACGATCCGACTGTGGCTTTAAGTATTTAATACAACAGATAGTAACAAAGTTAACGTTCGTACTGTGGCTTAAAGTATCTAATACAACAGATAGTAACAAAGTTAACGTTCCTACTGTGGCTTAATGTATCTAATACAACAGATAGTAACAAAGTTAACGTTCCTACTGTGGCTTAATGTATCTAATACAACAGATAGTAACAAAGTTAACGTTCGTACTGTGGCTTAAAGTATTTAATACAACAGATAGTAACAAAGTTAACGTTCGTACTGTGGCTTAATGTATCTAATACAACAGATAGTAACAAAGTTAACGTTCCGACTGTGGCTTAAAGTATTTAATACAACAGATAGTAACAAAGTTAACGTTCGTACTGTGGCTTAATGTATCTAATACAACAGATAGAAACAAAGTTAACGTTCCTACCGTGGCTTAATGTATCTAATACAACACATAGTAACAAAGTTAACGTTCCTACTGTGGCTTAAAGTATCTAACACAACAGATAGTAACAAAGTTAACGTTCCTACTGTTGATTAATGTATGTATAACTAAGTTAACGTTCGTACTGTGGCTTAAAGTATCTAATACAACAGATAGTAACAAAGTTAACGATCCGACTGTGGCTTTAAGTATTTAATACAACAGATAGTAACAAAGTTAACGTTCGTACTGTGGCTTAAAGTATCTAATACAACAGATAGTAACAAAGTTAACGTTCCTACTGTGGCTTAATGTATCTAATACAACAGATAGTAACAAAGTTAACGTTCCGACTGTGGCTTAAAGTATTTAATACAACAGATAGTAACAAAGTTAACGTTCGTACTGTGGCTTAATGTATCTAATACAACAGATAGTAACAAAGTTAACGTTCGTACTGTGGCTTAAAGTATCTAATACAACAGATAGTAACAAAGTTAACGATCCGACTGTGGCTTTAAGTATTTAATACAACAGATAGTAACAAAGTTAACGTTCGTACTGTGGCTTAAAGTATCTAATACAACAGATAGTAACAAAGTTAACGTTCCTACTGTGGCTTAAAGTATCTAACACAACAGATAGTAACAAAGTTAACGTTCCTACTGTGGCTTAAAGTATCTAACACAACAGATAGTAACAAAGTTAACGTTCCTACTGTTGATTAATGTATGTATAACTAAGTTAACGTTCGTACTGTGGCTTAATGTATCTAATACAACAGATAGTAACAAAGTTAACGTTCGTACTGTGGCTTAAAGTATCTAATACAACAGATAGTAACAAAGTTAACGATCCGACTGTGGCTTTAAGTATTTAATACAACAGATAGTAACAAAGTTAACGTTCGTACTGTGGCTTAATGTATCTAATACAACAGATAGTAACAAAGTTAACGTTCCGACTGTGGCTTAAAGTATTTAATACAACAGATAGTAACAAAGTTAACGTTCGTACTGTGGCTTAATGTATCTAATACAACAGATAGTAACAAAGTTAACGTTCGTACTGTGGCTTAAAGTATCTAATACAACAGATAGTAACAAAGTTAACGATCCGACTGTGGCTTTAAGTATTTAATACAACAGATAGTAACAAAGTTAACGTTCGTACTGTGGCTTAAAGTATCTAATACAACAGATAGTAACAAAGTTAACGTTCCTACTGTGGCTTAATGTATCTAATACAACAGATAGTAACAAAGTTAACGTTCGTACTGTGGCTTAAAGTATTTAATACAACAGATAGTAACAAAGTTAACGTTCGTACTGTGGCTTAATGTATCTAATACAACAGATAGTAACAAAGTTAACGTTCCGACTGTGGCTTAAAGTATTTAATACAACAGATAGTAACAAAGTTAACGTTCGTACTGTGGCTTAATGTATCTAATACAACAGATAGAAACAAAGTTAACGTTCCTACCGTGGCTTAATGTATCTAATACAACACATAGTAACAAAGTTAACGTTCCTACTGTGGCTTAAAGTATCTAACACAACAGATAGTAACAAAGTTAACGTTCCTACTGTTGATTAATGTATGTATAACTAAGTTAACGTTCGTACTGTGGCTTAAAGTATCTAATACAACAGATAGTAACAAAGTTAACGATCCGACTGTGGCTTTAAGTATTTAATACAACAGATAGTAACAAAGTTAACGTTCGTACTGTGGCTTAAAGTATCTAATACAACAGATAGTAACAAAGTTAACGTTCCGACTGTGGCTTAAAGTATTTAATACAACAGATAGTAACAAAGTTAACGTTCGTACTGTGGCTTAATGTATCTAATACAACAGATAGAAACAAAGTTAACGTTCCTACCGTGGCTTAATGTATCTAATACAACACATAGTAACAAAGTTAACGTTCCTACTGTGGCTTAAAGTATCTAACACAACAGATAGTAACAAAGTTAACGTTCCTACTGTTGATTAATGTATGTATAACTAAGTTAACGTTCGTACTGTGGCTTAAAATTATCTAATACAACAGATAGTAACAAAGTTAACGATCCGACTGTGGCTTTAAGTATTTAATACAACAGATAGTAACAAAGTTAACGTTCGTACTGTGGCTTAAAGTATCTAATACAACAGATAGTAACAAAGTTAACGTTCCTACTGTGGCTTAATGTATCTAATACAACAGATAGTAACAAAGTTAACGTTCCGACTGTGGCTTAAAGTATTTAATACAACAGATAGTAACAAAGTTAACGTTCCTACCGTGGCTTAATGTATCTAATACAACACATAGTAACAATGTTAACGTTCCTACTGTGGCTTAAAGTATCTAACACAACAGATAGTAACAAAGTTAACGTTCCTACTGTTGATTAATGTATGTATAACTAAGTTAACGTTCCTAATGTGGGTTTACGTTTGTCATATACATTGTCTGCCCTGTTTTAAGTATCAGATCAGGTAAAGACAGCTCAAACTTTACATTCACGAATATACTGAAGTTGTAACTGTGAGTTAAATCATGTTGTGCTTACATGAAAATAACACAAATGGAAACACGGTTCGACAGTGGTAGCCATCTTGATGATATAATCTATATTAATTAAAAGAACATTGTTGTTGGGTATCTTCCTACAAAAAACAAAATTCTTTAATACCTTAATTTTTGTTGTTACTACTAAGCGCCTAATGGTAATCATGTTTTATACGTCATTAAGATAACCCACCAATCAATACCCTACTATCATTTGAAGAAAGTTTTTTCATCATTCATCATAAGGCATACATTGCGCTCATTTCGCCATCTTTTGGCAATCACCTCAAGTATCTGCAAAAATTACTACAATGGAGAAAGAGCGTAGTCGACCTGTGTTTGTTTTGAAAAGAGGGTTTCTCCTCATAGAAGGTAAATAAAAGGTATTTTTGTATCATCACATCAAAGTAGGTAGAAATATTTAAACAAATTTATTAAAAAGAAGCTCCCGGTTACGTACCGGATTGATATTTTCTATCGGAACGCTTTAAGTAATTTCCTTAAGTTTAATTTTAAGAATCCTTTAACACTGATGGTCCTGTCCATAACGTCTTACCTTCAGGAAATATGGTCACATACTGTCTTTAATCAATCTTTTTTCTTACTAATATCATCTCTGTATAACAAAGAATGATTATATTTTTAAAACCTATTTGATTTTTGTTTTTGTTTTTTTAACACAGATGTCCGCCATGTTTAATAATTCATTGCTTAATTTTTTATCAGTTCTTTTGTTTGTTGTTAAGAACAGAGCTATACAATGTGATCTGCCCGGTATGAGTTTTTAATTAATAATTCAGCCACTAGATGTCAGGTAACATTGAAAATGTCTTCAAGTAATTGAAATACGTAATTTTATATTTATTTCCGGCGACTTTATAATAAAATGTATTCTGAATGATGGCGGCCAATAAAGCATCTGCTCGTGACACCAGGTTGCTGTTAGTAACCCAAATGCATTTGTGTGTAAGTATCGTAAGGAAAGATAATAAAATCAAGTTTATTAGAGAAAACATTTAATACAGACATGTGATAAGACGAAATTAAAGAGAAAGTTAACATAGAGTTATAAACATTTCAACTGGCTTTAGCATGACCTAGTGAGGTTAAATGTCTTCCTGATGACCCAGTTCAGAGCTCGAGATTTTCCTTGTTGTCGTAGAGCTGGGCCTATTATTCTCCTTATATCAGTGTTGTAGTTGTTAAGCCACTGAAGCTTGAGAATAAATAACATTTTGTTATACATTTTCTTCAACAGACCTGCTCAATAGACAGTCTGAAAACAAAGAAATACAAACCTTGTGCCCATAGTAAAAAGATCAACCATCCAAGGAAAACATACACAAACACTAAAGAACGACACTACTCATTCAACACACGTGATCTGACGACTATCTTAGTAAAACATATACAAACACTAAAGAACGACACTACTCATTCAATACACGTGATCTGACGACTATCTTAGTAAAACATATACAAACACTAAAGAACGACACTACTCATTCAACACACGTGATCTGACGACTATCTTAGTAAAACATATACAAACACTAAAGAACGACACTACTCATTCAACACACGTGATCTGACGACTATCTTAGTAAAACATATACAAACACTAAAGAACGACACTACTCATTCAATACACGTGATCTGACGACTATCTTAGTAAAAGATATACTAATATTAAGTAATGTTACAGAATGGCTCTTAACTCATAAATACCTGTTTATCGTTCAAAAGTTCTAACTTGATCATATCTGGCTCAAAAGGAACATACGACACAGTTTGGAATTTGTAGTAATTCTTTTTCTGGAAGTTATGCTGGAAAATGTTTGGAATATAATGTTGTTTACAGTAATGATGTTTGTGCACCAGTTAATAATTAACAAAATACAAAAATGTTATTCTTTGACATCTAGTATTTTCTCTTCGAAGTAATTAATTTGGAACAAATAAAAAATAAATTTAAGTTCAAAAGGTAGAAACTGACAAAAACGATAATTTATGTTTCTGTTAACATTGGACGTTATGGAAAATAATTAATATTAATTCTCAGACCTTTTGTGAGACACATGTTTTATGTTAACATTCTTTCAATAGTTGAAAAATTACAATAAGTAGCGGTTATTGTTAACATACTTACATTTCAACGGAAAAGGCTTAAGATAAAATGATAAAACTAACGATTCTTTTCCTCAAACAAATTTTACCCAGAACTAAGAAAAAAACTTAATAATTCTGTGATTACGTCACTTAACACTAATGCGAAATTTAAGACACTTAAGAGACGACGTTTCAAAAGAAACTACAACAAAGTGATGACTGTATGATAAATGTTACATTTTTGTTATAATTTTAACATCAGTATAAAAAATATATTAAATTTTTACCTATGTGTCCTCAAGGAAACATAAGTCATTAACAGAAAGCCACTTACTTCCGTAGTTGCCTCGGTTACCAATAGAAGGTTCTCATGACGAAGTCCAAAGCTGCCTTCTTTGTAAAACGACGGTTCTGTCCAAATAGAAGGTAATAGATGTGAACACTAGTATTTAACTAACAGGTATTTATTTGTATACTGTAATACGTATTTAAATAAGTGGTTATTTACCTGTACATTGTAATACATATTTAACTAACTGGTTATTTACCTGTACACTGTACTACATATTTAACTAGCTGGTTATTTATGTGTAAACTGTAACACATATTTCACTAGCTGATTATTTACCTGTACACTGTACTACATATTTAACTAACTTGTTATTTACCTGTACACTGTATTACATATTTAACCAGATGGTTATTTACCTGTACACTGTAATACATATTTAACCAGCTGGTTATTTATCTGTAAACTATAACACATATTTAACTAGCTGATTATTTACCTGTACACTGTACTACATATTTAACTAACTGGTTATTTACCTGTACATTGTAATACATATTTAACTAACTGGTTATTTACCTGTACACTGTACTACATATTTAACTAGCTGGTTATTTACCTGTACTCTGTAAAACATATTTAACTAGCTGTTTATTTACCTGTACACTGTATTACATATTTAACTAACTGGTTATTTACCTGTACACTGTATTACATATTTAACTAACTGGTTATTTACCTGTGCACTGTAGTACATATTTAACTAACTGGTTATTTACCTGTACACTACACTACATATCTAACTAACTGGTTATTTACCTGTACATTGTAATACGTATTTAACTAACTGGTTATTTACCTGTACACTGTACTACAAATTAACTAACTGGTTATTTACCTGTACACTGTAATACATATCTAACTAACTGGTTATTTACCTGTACACTGTACTACATATTTAACTAACTGGTTATTTACCTATACACTGTATTACATATTTAACTAGCTGTTTATTTATCTGTAAACTATAACAAATATTTAACTAGCTGATTGTTTACCTGTACACTGTACTACATATCTAACTAACTGGCTATTTACCTGTACATTGTAATACATATTTAACTAACTGGTTATTTACCTGTACACTGTACTACATATTTAACTAGCTGGTTATTTATGTGTAAACTGTAACACATATTTCACTAGCTGATTGTTTACCTGTACACTGTACTACATATCTAACTAACTGGCTATTTACCTGTACATTGTAATACATATTTAACTAACTGGTTATTTACCTGTACACTGTACTACATATTTAACTAGCTGGTTGTTTACCTATACATTGTAATACATATTTAACTAACTGGTTATTTACCTGTACACTGTAATACGTATTTAAATAAGTGGTTATTTACCTGTACATTGTAATACATATTTAACTAACTGGTTATTTACCTGTACACTGTACTACATATTTAACTAGCTGGTTATTTATGTGTAAACTGTAACACATATTTCACTAGCTGATTATTTACCTGTACACTGTACTACATATCTAACTAACTGGTTATTTACCTATACATTGTAATACATATTTAACTAACTTGTTATTTACCTGTACACTGTATTACATATTTAACTAGCTGTTTATTTATCTGTAAACTATAACAAATATTTAACTAGCTGATTGTTTACCTGTACACTGTACTACATATCTAACTAACTGGCTATTTACCTGTACATTGTAATACATATTTAACTAACTGGTTATTTACCTGTACACTGTATTACATATTTAACTAACTGGTTATTTACCTATACATTGTAATACATATTTAACTAACTGGTTATTTACCTGTACACTGTAATACGTATTTAAATAAGTGGTTATTTACCTGTACATTGTAATACATATTTAACTAACTGGTTATTTACCTGTACACTGTACTACATATTTAACTAGCTGGTTATTTATGTGTAAACTGTAACACATATTTCACTAGCTGATTATTTACCTGTACACTGTACTACATATTTAACTAACTTGTTATTTACCTGTACACTGTATTACATATTTAACCAGATGGTTATTTACCTGTACACTGTAATACATATTTAACCAGCTGGTTATTTATCTGTAAACTATAACACATATTTAACTAGCTGATTATTTACCTGTACACTGTACTACATATTTAACTAACTGGTTATTTACCTGTACATTGTAATACATATTTAACTAACTGGTTATTTACCTGTACACTGTACTACATATTTAACTAGCTGGTTATTTACCTGTACTCTGTAAAACATATTTAACTAGCTGTTTATTTACCTGTACACTGTATTACATATTTAACTAACTGGTTATTTACCTGTACACTGTATTACATATTTAACTAACTGGTTATTTACCTGTGCACTGTATTACATATTTAACTAACTGGTTATTTACCTGTGCACTGTACTACATATTTAACTAGCTGGTTATTTACCTGTACTCTGTAAAACATATTTAACTAGCTGTTTATTTACCTGTACACTGTATTACATATTTAACTAACTGGTTATTTACCTGTACACTGTAGTACATATTTAACTAACTGGTTATTTACCTGTACACTACACTACATATCTAACTAACTGGTTATTTACCTGTACATTGTAATACGTATTTAACTAACTGGTTATTTACCTGTACACTGTACTACAAATTAACTAACTGGTTATTTCCCTGTACACTGTAATACATATCTAACTAACTGGTTATTTACCTGTACACTGTACTACATATTTAACTAACTGGTTATTTACCTATACATTGTAATACATATTTAACTAACTTGTTATTTACCTGTACACTGTATTACATATTTAACTAGCTGTTTATTTATCTGTAAACTATAACAAATATTTAACTAGCTGATTGTTTACCTGTACACTGTACTACATATCTAACTAACTGGCTATTTACCTGTACATTGTAATACATATTTAACTAACTGGTTATTTACCTGTACACTGTACTACATATTTAACTAGCTGGTTATTTACCTATACATTGTAATACATATTTAACTAACTGGTTATTTACCTGTACACTGTACTACATATTTAACTAGTTGGTTATTTACCTATACATTGTAATACATATTTAACTAACTTGTTATTTACCTGTACACTGTATTACATATTTAACTAGCTGTTTATTTATCTGTAAACTATAACAAATATTTAACTAGCTGATTGTTTACCTGTACACTGTACTACATATCTAACTTACTGGCTATTTACCTGTACATTGTAATACATATTTAACTAACTGGTTATTTACCTGTACATTGTAATACATATTTAACTAACTGGTTATTTACCTGTACATTGTAATACATATTTAACTAACTGGTTATTTACCTGTACATTGTAATACATATTTAACTAACTGGTTATTTACCTGTACACTTTGCTACATACTTAACTAACTGGTTATTTACCTGTACACTGTACTACATATTAACTAACTGGTTATTTACCTGTACATTGTAATACATATTTAACTAACTGGTTATTTACCTGTACACTTTGCTACATACTTAACTAACTGGTTATTTACCTGTACACTGTACTACATATCTAACTAACTGGCTATTTACCTGTACATTGTAATACATATTTAACTAACTGGTTATTTACCTGTACATTGTAATACATATTTAACTAACTGGTTATTTACCTGTACACTTTGCTACATACTTAACTAACTGGTTATTTACCTGTACACTGTACTACATATTTAACTAACTGGTTATTTACCTGTACACTGTACTACATATTTAACTAGCTGGTTATTTACCTATACATTGTAATACATATTTAACTAGCTGGTTATTTACCTATACATTGTAATACATATTTAACTAACTGGTTATTTACCTGTACACTTTGCTACATACTTAACTAACTGGTTATTTACCTGTACACTGTATTACATATTTAACCAGATGGTTATTTATCTGTACACTGTAATACATATTTAACCAGCTGGTTATTTATCTGTGAGCTATAACACATATTTAACTAGCTGATTGTTTACCTGTACACTGTACTACATATTTAACTAACTGGTTATTTACCTGTACATTGTAATACATATTTAACTAACTGGTTATTTACCTGTACACTGTATTACATATTTAACTAGCTGGTTATTTACCTGTACACTGTATTACATATTTAACTAACTGGTTATTTACCTGTGCACTGTAGTACATATTTAACTAACTGGTTATTTACCTGTACACTACACTACATATCTAACTAACTGGTTATTTACCTGTACATTGTAATACGTATTTAACTAACTGGTTATTTACCTGTACACTGTACTACAAATTAACTAACTGGTTATTTACCTGTACACTGTACTACATATTTAACTAGCTGTTTATTTATCTGTAAACTATAACAAATATTTAACTAGCTGATTGTTTACCTGTACACTGTACTACATATCTAACTAACTGGCTATTTACCTGTACATTGTAATACATATATAACTAACTGGTTATTTACCTGTACACTGTACTACATATTTAACTAGCTGGTTATTTACCTATACATTGTAATACATACTTAACTAACTGGTTATTTACCTGTACACTGTACTACATATTTAACTAACTGGTTATTTACCTGTACACTGTACTACATATTTAACTAGCTGGTTATTTACCTATACATTGTAATACATATTTAACTAGCTGGTTATTTACCTATACATTGTAATACATATTTAACTAACTGGTTATTTACCTGTACACTGTACCACATATTTAACTGACTGGTTATTTACCTGTACACTTTGCTACATATTTAACTAACTGGTTATTTACCTGTACACTGTACTACATATTTAACAAACTGGTTATTTACCTGTACACTGTACCACATATTTAACTAGTTGGTTATTTACCTATACATTGTAATACATATTTAACTAGCTGGTTATTTACCTATACATTGTAATACATATTTAACTAACTGGTTATTTACCTGTACACTGTACCACATATTTAACTGACTGGTTATTTACCTGTACACTTTGCTACATATTTAACTAACTGGTTATTTACCTGTACACTGTACTACATATTTAACAAACTGGTTATTTACCTGTACACTGTACCACATATTTAACTAGCTGGTTATTTACCTATACATTGTAATACATATTTAACTAGCTGGTTATTTACCTATACATTGTACTACATATTTAACAAAGTGGTTATTTACCTGTACACTGTACCACATATTTAACTGACTGGTTACTTACTTGTATACTGTACTACATATTTAACTAGCTGGTTATTTATCTGTACACTGTAATACATATTTAACTAGCTGGTTATTCACCTGTACACTTTGATACATATTTAACTAACCAGTTATTTACCTGTACACTGTACCACATATTTAACTGACTGGTTAGTTACTTGTATACTGTACTACATATTTAACTAGCTGGTTATTTATCTGTACACTGTAATACATATTTAACTAGCTGGTTATTCAGTTGTACACTTTGATACATATTTAACTAACTGGTTATTTATTTGTACACATTTCTATGTGAGTTTTTTAAAAACGGACAAAATATTATAGAAAATTAAGATATTTTGTTGAAGTCAGTAATAGATTACCATCAGTGAGAAACATTCCTGGTTTCAGTTTTGTTCCTCTGTACCCAGAACTGTAATATTCAATACGAGGTGGAACTGCATGAAAAATGTAAAAGTGAAATGAAATTATGTGTATTTTAACAAGTCACAGTTCCTGGTATTTAGTATAAACAAATTATAATTAAAATATGATTTTATGAAATAAATAGAAATTAATCAGTTTTTTCTCATAAAGTATTCCAAAGTGGTTCAGTATGTTGTATTAGTTTAAGAAGGACATTGCTTAGACCTCATGGTAAAATATATTTATTATTAACAAGTATTATTTCAAATAATAACGTCTCTACAAACTATATAAGTAATCGGTTGCCAGTGTAACATCAGGTAAATTAATGTTTTATTCTCTCTTCTTTCTTACCGTCATCTCGCGGGGAGTTAAGACCAACTGTATCAGTTATACAGGGGACTGTTAGCCGCATCTCGTGGTGAGATCAGACCACTGTATCAGTTCTACAGGGGACTGTAAGCGCCATCTCATGGTGAGATCAGACCACCTGTATCAGTTCTACATTCAAACTGTTCACCAGAGACTATCACTCAAATATACAAGGTTTATATCCGTCCGTTAATAGAATACGCATGCCAAGTCACATATAATATCTAACAACACACTACAGAAAGTCCAAGTACAACAAAATAAAATACTAGGAGCAGCAAACAGATTACCATCATACACACACGTAAACTATGTACACCAAATCAGTAACCTACCAACTTTTAAAAACAGACTCACAGAAATATCAAACAAATATTACTTAAAAGCAGAACATAGAAACAAACTAACTGTATCATTATGTAAATTAGCCAGTGCACCTACAAAATACACTTCACCATATAACATGTTTCAACAATCACAAATCACTCAACAAAATACATAATCACAGATAAAATAAATTCATGTTTATATTTATTTCGTTTTCAGATCTCGGGCACAGGACAGGTAAATCTTTCGGCGCCTGTCCTGTGAAAGTGGATTTTCTCGGGGCACTCCCGTTTCCCCCCACATCCAAATCTCAGACATTAGATATTTAGATCCCAGACAACAATATTGTCCAGCCCTGAATCGGGTCGTTTTGTGTTGACAGTTACATAGACGTCTGCTTGTCTGGCTCTGGCCTGGCTAACTTCTTCGGTGCCGCCTTTGTTTCACTCTTTCTCTCCCGATAATTTTATAATGCCCCATCTTCACTTCATACCTCAAACAAGTAAAAAATTAAATACAGGCAAAGTTTCAAGTTCAGTTAAATAACATCCCACGAAGAGGAACCACAACGTTCCTGACCACCCCAGTTGGGGAGGGAATTCTTCAGACTACTCTCTCTCTAAACTAAACCCCTGCCGCGTTCATTTGCTTTGAGCGTCATCATATGATGAGATCATTTTCATTTAGTTTTTAACAAAGTGTGTAACTTATTGGCGAGAACATTAGTTTTGATTTCCTGGAGCAGTATATGGTGAGATAAACAACTGGTAAGAATATATTTTATTATCATGAAAGTATATTTTACGTAGTTATCATTTATGTATATTTGAAAAGAATTTACAAAAGTTTAGTGAGATATAAATAAATTATGAAAATATATTCCAGAAATAGTGAATATATTTGTTGGTTAGTTTATAGTAAACATTTTTGCTGCTAGGATTTTCGAAGACAAATATACCTCATATCTAATCCACCTGTCGGACACAAGGATTTATAATGAAAAATATTTCAGTGAAAACTATTCATACTTATGTCTTGTTATGTATTAATGACTTTTTAAACGTGTTTCTATTTACTTGTGGTCTTACAGTGCTAGTACTTACATTCATGAATGGTTAAAAATGACCCAACTCCATGACCTGAGCCGTGTGGATAATCCAGACCTATTTCATACAGATGCAACCTCAGAAGTACGTCAACATCAGTGTCTGTACAAGACAAGGTGTAGTAATGTTTCAGATAGAAGTTAACTAGAATTCCTGGACTTACAGCTTACAAGTTCTGAAACACTCTAGAAACCAGGTGCACTTTATTAACCTATACGATCATAAGTTCTAGTTACCAGTTTTTACCATACTTGTCAGATGCTGAGCTACTGATGTCTTCATATAAGTCCTGAGAAAAGCTATTTTCTGTGTTGGTAGCAGTCAGGGTTCGATTCTTAATCAGCTTGATAAAAGTTTTGACAGCATGAGGTATCTGACAGTTATATTTAAACGTTTAGAAGAAGATAATTTAACTTTTGACTACTTCTATACTGGGATCGCTGTGTGTGTAATAAACCTCGAGATGCAAACAGCTTCTGTTATTTTATTTACTTTTCATGTGTGGTTCCATCCTCATTTTTCAGTATATTGTACTTCATGATGGGATAGATCGGTGCAGTCGTATCTTTGGTGTTTAGAACTTTATCGTTTGTTATTTTATTGAAGTGAAACCCTCATTCATAAAAATAGTCCTTTTCAGGACTTGTCTGAAGACTGCAACTGACTGGCAGCCGAAACATAGGCTAAAAGTTACTTAGAGATCAGTTAAGTTGGTTTATAAGTAATTATCGGGCTATTGACCACTACAAAAACTTATATCGTCGCCACGACATGATACAGTTTAAGTACTTCACAATATATACGTTTCATAAAAGATATTTGTTTACAGTAATACATACTTTCAACATTTATACGTTAGTTGATATACACAACTAATAATAATGGTAAGTGATAAGAACTTAACCATGGTAAGTGATAAGAACCTAACCATGGTAAGTGATAAGAACCTAACCATGGTAAGTAATAAGAACGTAATCATTTCCCAAAAATTCTGTTAAGATTTCACAGTGACAATTAAAATCTTGAAACAAAATGGTTGTTATAAACATATGACAAAGAGTTTTTTTTAAATTGAAAGAAATCTGTTACTAAATAACGTTTTTTAAAATAAATATATAATAAAAAATGGAATATTTTTGTTATAAACTTTAATCATTAGAACTCTTTTTTCTACGGTTTTACTGTAACCTCTAGTATAGATAAAATATTCTAATCGGACAGCTAAGTTTATAGTACTTAGGGTTAGGTTCTATATTTAGTTTAAATTTTTCGATAAATGATGCGCTTACCACGAACACCATCTGGAAAAACCAACATGGCAAGATTTATATTTCCCATCAGTACCCGAGTATACATCTCCTATAAACGGGATTAAAACTTTTGATATTTTTCACTTTTAAACATCTGTCACGTACGTTATTTATAATATTTAATGAATGATGTTGATTAGGGACTGTTAGCACAGATAAGCCTCATTTGATTTTGTGTGAAATATAATAAACAATGTATATTAGGCTAATCATAACCCATTCGTTATTATATTAGGTTGTCCAAAATAAATGTAATTTTGAACTGCGAAGTTTGGAAAAGTATAAACCAGTGTTGTAAAAATACTTTAGTTAAAGTAAGCACCATTTGCTTCAAAACGCTTTTACCAACGTGTAACGATGCTGTTTATCAAATTATGCCCCTGATGTAGTAATTAGAGTTTCTACGGTCAATGAACTCCCTGGAAGTTTCTTTTGAAAGCGTTTATTGTTCAAAAGGTTGTCAAAGTGCTTGAAAAAAATAAAGATCTGTAGGGGAAGGGTCTGTGGAATAAGGTGGATGAGGCACAGCCTCAATTCCCAATTCGTTCAATATTTAGAGCGTCATCCTTGACAGGTCTCATACCGTCGATTTTGTTGATCTTCAGTCAGCTCATGTGGAATCCACTTATCCAACTTTTTAGTTTTTCCAATCACACACAGGTGGTTGACAATGCTTGATTTGCTTGTGCCTAACTTTTCTGCAAACTCACTAATTGTTGTGCGAGGGTCTGTCTCAACTGCTTTCTTTATTGTGTTTTCATCTAAGAATGGCTTCCTTCCACAACTTCGTGGTCTTCAAGACTTTCATCTTCATGTCAAAACCTGTACGTTCAGTAACAGATCTATGGTCGAATGACTGGTTGGGGTTCATTGTAGTTTCGGTAGCTTTTCGTCCAAGTTTGAAGTCGTAGAGGAAAATCAGACGAAAGTTCTTCTTGTCCATGCTGCCTTAGGGGTTGCAAAACTTACTCTGAGTAGAGATGAAACAGCAGACAATTAAGACACCTTGCAAGCGACAAACGTTGAATTAAACCAACCAACCAACGATAAGTTACTCCATATTTAACTTCTAAGTGTTGTCGTGAAACTTCCGACATTTATTTCTGAACAACCTAATAACTCATTGAATGGAGACAGAGTGATAACCTTTGACAAAAAATACAACGTAAGTTTGGAATATATCAGTACTGTTTGCAACATTAACGAACTCTCAGTAATGCTAGATCAAAACTGACAAACCAGTGACACAGCTGAGAACGTTTACGTAGCAAAAATTGCAAGTTTGAGTACTTTTTATACTTCTTATGAAACTAGGGTTAACATGTGAAGAAGACAAATGTAACATACGTTTCTAGAAGCGGTACTACTTAACACACAAAATAACTACGAGTGTTTTTCATAATTTATATTTACTTATGAAGAACTGTATTTACCTTTTCAAAATCTGTTGGATTTCCAAAATGCACGGTTCTTGTAATATCTGTTGTTCCATCTCTAAAAACGTGGAACAAACAATGCTGCTCTTATAAAATCAGACAGTGTATAGAACGGTTACAATAAAGGTTAGCTCACCTTCATATGAAACTGTTGATTCTACAGTGTAACTTCTATTATTGTAAAGCAATATATTGAATATATAATAAAAAACTTCTTATTAATTTCCTGTTTTTCTGGTTTTTAATACAGCAATAAAATCAGTAGTCCTGAACCAATCAATACAAGTCTCTTCAAAATCAGTACAAAAATTGCAATTACACGACTGCTCTGCCAGAGGTCTTAATTTTCCATAAATAAGACTATAATAACATTTTCATTACTCACAAAATAATTATTAGAGAATGAGATAATTACTGGAATTTGTTAATAAAATTTCGAGATAATAATAAAATCCCTGCCAATCATGACAGTTCTTGCTGATCTAGACTTACAGATATTGTCCTCCTGTGTCCAGCATGTACATATGATCTTTATCGATTGGTCTGTTCGTTGCTGGCTTTGGCGTATAATGCGGACCTGCTGCATTAGGCCCTGAAGCAGAAATGGTTTCAAAACTGTCTCCTCGGTTTAACTTCTGTTCTCTATAGGGGAAAAAAATCCAGTAATTAATGTTATTTTACTTGATAAATAGCAACAAAGATCTCTTAGTACAAACACGTGCGTTGCCTAGTTATTCAGGGCAAAACAATGTGAATCTTCAAGCTGCTTGCTTACTCAAGACAAAAATATGTGAGCCTTTAGGCAGCGTACTAATTCAAAACGAAAACATGTGAGTCTAACGCTACTTACTTATTCAGGATAAAAACGTAAGGGTATATACGCTGCTTAATTATACGAGAGCCTATAGGGTTATTAAAGAAAAAAATATGTGTCTTTAGATTGCTTATTTATTCTGGACGAAAACATGGAGCGACAAGGCTCCTTACTTATTCAGTACAAACACATGTGGGCCGCTAAAATACTTATTTATTCAGGAGAAAATACGTGGGCCTTTAAGCTGTTTATATATTCAGGACAAAAATGTGTTGGCCTATAGGGTTCCTTGTCATTCAAGAAAAAATAGGTGTGTCTCTAGGGTACCAACTTATACGGAGTCAAAACATATGGACCTCAAGGCTGCTTACTTATTAAAGAGAAAAACATGTAAGCATGTGGGCTGCCCAGTTATCAGGACAAAAATTTGTGGGTTTCTAGGTCGATTACATATTATTCAGCTGAGTTATTCAGGGTAAAAATATTCAGGATAAAAACAAGTGAGCCTCATGGATTATTGAGGACAAAAATACATGAGCACCTAGTCTCCTTACACATTCAGGACAAAAACATGCGAGTCATTAGGCTACCAAGTTATTCAGGACAAAAACATGTGGGCCTCAAGAATACTTACTTATTCAGAACTGAAACATTTGAACCTCTACACTGCATATTTATTCAGTACCAAATCATGTGGTCCTCAAGGCTGCCCAGTTATCCATAAAATAATATGTGAGTCTCTAGTCTGCTTACTTATTCAGTAAAAAACAACAAAAACATGTGGGTTATTAGGCCGCCAAGTTATTCAAGAAACGTCAATCTCCAGGGTGCTTAGTTATTCAGAATGAAAATACTTGGGTTTCTAGGCTGGTTACTTATTCAGAAATATAAATATATGGGTCTTTAGACTGCTTACTTATTTTGGAGGCAAGCATGTGAGACCTTTCGCTGCTTACTATTTCAAAATAAAACATGTGGGCCTCTAGGATACCTCGTTATTCTAGGCTAACATTTTCCTTATTAACTGTTATAACTGTTAATTATTTTGTTTAGTTGCAGGCGTAATTATAGTTTGATATCTTTGGATTTGGTTTTTGCTAAACACCATAATATCGAGTTATTAACATCGCTCGAGTTATGGAGTATTATACTTTACACTTTAATTGAAATTTATAAATTACTTGTTTCCGTAAAACTTTTGAGAACTTAGTTTTGCCCTTATCATATAAACGTACTAAAATAAGGAGTCATATATATTTTGAAAACCAAAGGAACCATGATGAAAATGAAACTTTTCAGGAGTTTGTTATAACTTGAAGTATAGCCGCTTAATCGAGGGGTACTGGATATCAAATCGGATAGCTGATGCGTAATAACAATAAAACTGTTTAATTTCCGCGTTCCAAAGTGACGTCATTAAATTTAGATAGTTATTTATGGTTTGGTTTGTTTGTTTTGGAATTTCGCACAAAGCTACTCGAGGGCTATCTGTGCTAGCCGTCCCTAATTTAGCAGTGTAAAACTAGAGGGAAGGCAACTAGTCGTCATCACCCACTGCCAACTCTTGGGCTACTCTTTTACCAACGAATAGTGGGATTGATCGAACATTATAACGCCCGACGGGGATGCAAACCCGCGACTCTCAGATTACGAGTCGCACGCCTTAACATGCCTGGCCATGCCTTATGGTTTGGATATCGGTGTTGATATTTTAAAGAAACTATAAACCTTAATACCAAATATTAATAACAAAATTCCACTCGCTTCATTAAGAAGGTAAACACATTTAACTCACCCCCTAAACTCTGCTATAGTGGCTGAGGCTTTCAGTTCGTCCCAGGGGATTCCCGCCTTTACTTGTTCTTCCAGCAAAGAAAGGAAGTCAGCCAAAGCCACGGCTTCTCTTATCTACACAAAACACATTAATCCAGAGGGAGCTCATTATTACCACAGCGAGAATAAATGACTTTCATAATGATGACATTTGACCACATTATTTTTCATTATAAATTCACCAAATGAAAAAAAAAAAAGTTTCTAAAGACTTATTAAACACCTTCGGTTATTTAACCTAAGATTAGTGTTGAGTGGATAAGAAAAAAAAAAAAAAAAAGGAATGTCTACAATTTCTTCTTGTTTTTGAATTTCGCGCAAAGCTGCACGAAGGCTATCTGCACTATCCATCCCTAATTTAGTAGTGTAAGACTAGAGGGGAGGCAGCTAGTCATCACCACCCACCACCAACTCTTAGGCTACTCTTTTACTAACGAATAGTGAGATTGGCCGTCACATTATAACGCCCCCACAGCTGAAAGGGCGAGCATGTTTGGTGTGACCGGGATTCAAACCCGTGATCCTCGGATTATGAGTCGAACACCTTAACCCACCTGGCCATGCTGGGCTGGAATGTCTACAGTTATATCTACCTAAAACAAAAAACACTTCTTTACTAAAATATCTTCATGATCTATCTGTTTCATTACTGTTTACACGGTAGCTGTTTATCTTACCTTCATGTTCTACCCGTTTCATTACAGTTTACATTCTAGCTGTTTATCTTACCTTCATGTTCTACCCGTTTCATTACAGTTTACATTCTAGCTGTTTATCTTACCTTCAAGTTCTACCTGTTTCATTACTGTTTACATTATAGTTGTCTATCTTTCCTTCATGTTCTACCTGTTTCATTACTGTTTACATTCTAGCTGTTTATCTTATCTTCATGTTCCACATTTGTCATTACTGTTTACATTATAGCTGTATATTTTGCCTTCATGTTCTATCTGTTTACATTATAGATGTTTATCTTACTTTCAAGTTCTACCTGTTTCATTACTGTTTACATTATAGTTGTCTGTCTTACCTTCATGTTCTATCTGTTTCATTACTGTTTACACAGTAGCTGTTTATCTTACCTTCATGTTCTTCCTGTTTCATTACTGTTTACATTATAGTTGTCTATCTTTCCTTCATGATCTATCTGTTTCATTACTGTTTACACAGTAGCTGTTTATCTTACCTTCATGTTCTTCCTGTTTCATTACTGTTTACATTATAGTTGTCTGTCTTACCTTCATGTTCTATCTGTTTCATTACTGTTTACACAGTAGCTGTTTATCTTACCTTCATGTTCTTCCTGTTTCATTACTGTTTACATTATAGTTGTCTATCTTTCCTTCATGATCTATCTGTTTCATTACTGTTTACACAGTAGCTGTTTATCTTACCTTCATGTTCTTCCTGTTTCATTACTGTTTACATTATAGTTGTCTGTCTTACCTTCATGTTCTATCTGTTTCATTACTGTTTACACAGTAGCTGTTTATCTTACCTTCATGTTCTTCCTGTTTCATTACTGTTTACATTATAGTTGTCTATCTTTCCTTCATGATCTATCTGTTTCATTACTGTTTACACAGTAGCTGTTTATCTTACCTTCATGTTCTTCCTGTTTCATTACTGTTTACATTATAGTTGTCTGTCTTACCTTCATGTTCTATCTGTTTCATTACTGTTTACACAGTAGCTGTTTATCTTACCTTCATGTTCTTCCTGTTTCATTACTGTTTACATTATAGTTGTCTATCTTACCTTCATGTTCTATCTGTTTCATTACTGTTTACACGGTAGCTGTTTATCTTACATTCATGTTCTACCCGTTTCATTATTGTTTACATTATAGCTGTCTATCTTACCTTCATGTTCTACTTGTTTCATTATTGTTTACCATATAGTTATCTATCTTTCCTTCATGTTCTATCTGTTTCATTACTGTTTACATTCTAGCTGTTTATCTTACCCTCATGTTCCACATGTTTCATTATAGTTGTCTATCTTTCTTTCATGTTTTATCTGTTTCATTACTGTTTATATTATTGCTGTCTATCATACCTTCATGTTCTACTTATTTCATTACTGTTTACATTCTAGCTGTTTATTTGCCTTCACATTTTATTTCATTATTGTTTACACAAAAGCTGTTTATCTTACCTTCATTTTCTACCCATTTCATTATTGTAATTTTTGCATAACCCAACTGTTTTACTATGTGGCAATATTTTCTAAAGACACTTTTTATATCATAAAATATTTGCCTTTGATAAGTTTGAGTTATAAAAAAATTACATATTTTTATTATGTTGCATAAGTGGAATATTTTTACACATATGTAAAATCAGTATAAGTGATTAAATCCAAAAAAATAAGTTGGAATAGTTCAAAAACTGATTTGTTTTAAAGTAAGAAATATATACATTTGTTTAAATAAATAATTCTTACATGTGCATTAATCATTCCTTTGATTTCTGTTGGGTTTTTCACAATCTTCATAGAAATCAGCGGTGACTCCCCTACGATCCTCTTAACCTGAAACCCAGGGATAGAAAAGCCTTAATCAGTGACAGATGGCACCAGTCTTTTAGCAACAGAAACATTTTTAAATATATATATCACACACACTTTAACACGCTTCATTTACCTCATGATTGATTTAATGTGTAACCCTCTGTAAATATCACAAACAATTGCTAGAGGGTATAGTTTACTCAAGTTACCTCAGGTATTAAGTTGTAAATGAAGTAGCTGACATGTTCTGGAACTAAAATTTTGTTGACATGCTGTACGAAGTTTCTAAGGTCTTCAGCTAAGTGATCATACTCCAGAACCTAGAAATATTTAATTAATGTTTCAGAAGCTTAATGCTGCACAATGTAAACACTGGTGTTTACTCAAATATCACAAAAACTACATACATTCATGAGTTATCTACCATTCAGCATGTGAAACCTTCAGCTTAAGTTGTCTGATCAGAAAATATTAATAAACACAACCATCATACATCACTAATGTTTTACAGACATATTAATATTGGGGGGAAATGAATAGCAAAACAAGTTAGTGTTAGCTAATATGACATGACAAATAAAGTGTAACAAACCAACATAACAGCAATTCAGTGAAGAAACTACCTATTGTAACACACAGTCACCATTGGATACACCTATGGAGTATATGATAAGAAACTACCTATTGTAACACCCAGTCACCATTGGATACACCTATAGAGTATACGATAAGAAACTACCTAGTGTAACATACAGTAACCATGGATACACCTATAGAATACATGATAAGAAACTAGCTATTTTAACACAAAAAATAACAACACCATGCAATGTAATTAGAACACACTACATGAAAAATAGTTTCTAATTCTCTACCTGAACACAGTTCTTGTTGTTACATCCATTAGTCCTCAAATGGTCCTGGACCTCCAGGGTCACTTGGTGTGACTGAACATATAGTCTAGGTAAGGTAACACATACTTACTCAATTAATATTATTCACTAGGGAAAAACTACGAAGAGTCGTCACATAATCAAAAGTTGATACCTTTATAACACAAGTTAAATCATTGTTGTCTTGGTTAGAAATATGATATCTTCATAATGTTCTAGCTATATCATTTTTATCATGATAAGAAATTTGAGTTACTCTAAATGCAGAATGTACATTTCGATGAGTTTTTTTTTATAAGAAAGTTTTATAATATAGCACTGGACACAGGTCAGTGTTGATATGTCCAATAAAGTATGGTTTTCATCCAAGAGTAAAAAAAAAAAATTAAACTCGTATAAAACCCAAATTTGTTCAAAAGTTTGTGATCACAGATAATGATGTGGACAAAGAGATGCCAGCACTAAGCTCTTCTCAAATCTTTATTACTTTTATGAAACCCATTAAACTGTTGTAGAAGGAAAGTAATTACTGGAACTTAAACTACCCATTTTAAATGTGTGATTTAAAATGTCATCTAATTGAACCTTTAGAGTGTAGTTGATTACGTTCTATTACACTGACCCTCTGTCTAGTGATACTGGTTATTACACGTTAGGTATAGTTTGTTAGGTTCCATCACACTGACACTCTGACCAGTGATACTGGTTACAACAGGTTAGGTGTAGTTTGTTAGGTTCTTTCACACTGACTCACTCACTGACCAGTGATACTGGATAGAACAATTCAGGTGTAGTTTGTTAGCAGGGGCGTAGATTTTTTTACACCCGATGGGAGGGGGATGATCTTTGCAACCACTTATGTGGACTGTTCAATTTGCAAATTAGTAATCTCTGATTACGTGAACCTGAAAGCTGTAAACATGCAGTCACAGAGTAATCTTGTTGCCACAATACTTCAAGGTTTCCATGTAGATTTGTATAAGTGAGGTGTTGTGAACAGTTTTCAAAATGTTAATAGAATAAAGACAAATGTGTCACAAATTAACTGCCACATGAATTTATTCCTGCACACTGTACAGTATAAAAGTTGGCCATTATACTTGACAAGGTTACTAATAATTTTCATTGCATGAATTACGTTTTCAGATATTAATAAAATTAGTAATTACCCTTGATAAGTTTATATCTACTGAAAAACTGTTCATGTTGTTTGATAAAAATAATTAAAATGTCTTTGCGAACTCTTGAAAATTACACATCAATACAATGTAGCATGTAATTATTCATACTTTTCATAGAAGTAAGATTCATTTTGTCCTCTAGTCTGCATGTTCCCAAACGTAGACCTCCTTTGTGCAGATCTGTTTATGAATTATTTCATAAGCTCTTCTATATTTATCTTGTCGACCTTATCTTTGTGAGTGTGACAAACTGCCACATGGTTGAGGTGGCACTGAAACACAGTTGACCTTAACCACGTCTTCAACCGTCTTAATGCAGGCAAGCTGCGTTCACATTCACAGCTGAATACTGGTCATACAAGCAAAATTTTCATAAGAAGAAACACTTCACTAAACATCTGCTGGCTTGTTTCATGCATTTTACAGTAAGCATCCTTTGCACCTTTCAGAGATACTGCTTTTGTTGTTCCTTTGAACATGGGCAACTGAAACTCGAGCAGTTGTGCAAAGATTTCTGGATAGAAGTCTATAACCGAGTTGTCAATCTTGCCAAATGTGATCATGTTCTCAAGTGCCTGATATTGCCTCAATTCATTGTTATCTGCATTGAATCTAGTGGTCAGATGTTCTAGGACTGTGTCTACAACTTCAAAATATTGGCTTCTGTAGTAATCTCTAGCTGTTGCAGAATGGTGTGCTGAGCCATCATATGTGATCCTTCTGGGGGGTCTGTGAATGCGTGGTAGTTCAATAGGCACCAGATCTAGGGAAGTTACCTTTTTCTCAGCTTCATCAAATATCTTGTTGTAATTTTCCTCTGTTCACAATACCCACAATTGCTCAACTGTCATTGCAGATGCTTCAACCAAGCCAGATACTGTCGCTGATTTTGTTTGGAATGCACGGTTTAGTTCCTCTAATGCAGTTAATGGATGCTGAGCCATCAACAATCCTAAAACTGTCTTTCCTTTGTCAAATCTGTCCAGCAGACCTCATGCTTTCACTGCTACATCTGATTTTTCATATGCTAATTCAGACAAATAATCAACAATGTCACTGTAGTGATCATTAGCACATGTAATTGCAGATAGGCAGCACAACCAGCGTGTTGGACACAGTGGGCGGATGTATTTAACTGGACCATTGTGGCTGTCTGACGATAAAATATTTTCAAAGATTGTCTTGTATTTGCCTGACCTCTGAAGCAAGACACCAAGTTCATGTACACACTGGATAGAATCTCGAACACATTCACAAGCTTCAATTGCATGTTGCATTATTAAATTAGCCTTGTGTGCTCTGCAGTGAAAAACAAATCTGACGGTTGCTTCTCTTTTATTTTTGCCTGGCATCCACTGTACGCACCACTTACGTTAGCGGCTCCATCATAAGTTTGTGCTCTTAATCCTGACAGTGGTAAATTGACTCTAGTCAGTACATCAAGTATAGTCGAGGATATTGTTTCACCAGTTGTATTGGAAACACTGTACAAACCAAGAAATGTCTCGTGGACGTCAAGGTTCTCATTTACGTATCGCACACATATCGCTTCCTGTTCGGCACCTGTAACATCTTGAATGCCATCAACCATTAATGCAAAGATTTTACTTTACTGCACTTCGTGTGCTATGTTCCTCAGTATTTGATGGCTGAACATCTCCATTATTTCATTCTGAGCCTGGGGTGATGTAAATGTGGTTTTCTTTGAGAAGTAGGCCGTCAACTCAGGATCTTCCTCTTCCAGGAGCTCCATTAACTGCAGGAAGTTCCCCTTCATATCAGTATGTCCACGTAATGCTAAACCTTGACGCAGTGAGAAATGTAAACTTCAGAATATTTTGGCTAGACTTCTTTTGCATTCTTCCTGCTGCTTCTTTTTTCCATCATGTAGCTGGACAGTCACTGGAGTTACATCAAGTGAACCTTCTGGAGATATAGCAAATCTGTGCTGAGAGGAGGATTGGTGTTCGTTGAATTTCTGTTTTGCCTTTTTCCAGTTGCAAAAACCGGTGGATATGAAGGTATACTCCACTGGTCTCTCCAATCTCCCTGTAAAAAGGCCTCTATTTTCTGCCTTGGCACAATTAAAGCATATGACTTTTTGAGTCTGATTGTCGAAGTGCAGCCATGGGAACTCATCAAACCACTTGCCCTGGAAGTTGATTTTTGAGATTTTGCTTTCTGTCGTGGTATTAGTTCTGAGTCTGGATGATATGGCTTCCCACACTGTATCTGTGGAGTGTCATATTTTTCAATATTGCACAAACTTGTTTCATAACTATCTCGTGGTTAATGATGTGCAATAGTTGCACAAGCATTTTCAGACTCGTCCTCTGATGAACATGGTATTTCCTCTGTATGGCAAGTTTCTATTCCTTTGCTTGAAGTTGTTGGATTATCTGCATTGCCACTTGTAGTACCAGTAACTGGCTTGCAGAACTGTCTAATATTGGAAAGTTTCAGACGCTTGCTTGTCATAATTGGAATCTGTTTCCCAGATGACTCAATAGGCTAAAATACAGTCTTTATTGAAAAACTCTGACGTACAACGAACGAAGATAGAACAGAATGGAAGTAGAAGGATTCTGGGTAGGTATTTGGGTTGTTTTTTGTTTTTTTGGAATTTCGCACAAAGCTACTCGAGGGCTATCTGTGCTAGCCGTCCCTAATTTAGCAGTGTAAGACTAGAGGGAAGGCAGCTAGTCATCACCACCCACCGCCAACTCTTGGGCTACTCTTTTACCAACGAATAGTGGGATTGACTGTCACATTATAATGCCCCCACGGCTGGGAGGGCGAGCATGTTTAGCGCGACGCGGGCGCGAACTCGCGACCCTCGGATTACGAGTCGCACGCCTTACGCGCTAGGCCATGCCGGGCCAGGTATTTGGTTAACTTATTATTCCGTTCCCCGAAAGGGAACGAAAAATAACCAGGGGCGGTCAGAAACTGTTGTTTCTCTTCACCCCACACGAGGCAAGAATAAATTAGTCACCTGATCTCGAAAATAATTACCTGAATTAGAGTGGCACGTTGGTTGTTAATCTAGAGCGACAATCACTAATGACCTTGAATTTGACAGATTTATGTATCAAACTGAGAAGCGTCGGGATGCAGCTGAGAAGCGGGCCGACGAGCCGGAGAGAAAACGAAGAATGAGGGGAAAAGGTTCAGCACAACATTCACAAGAAGAATTACGTGGTGTAAATATTGTCGAAACGAAGGGAGCAGAGAGATGCAAACACAGAACGTCGACATAATTAAGACACATTACTTTGATTAACTGGAATTTAAACACTTACGATTTAGGTACTAAAGTGACGGACCCCTTTTCAGGGCTGGGATCTATAGATCCTATGAAACGGAACTTTTGCTGTGGGGGGAAACGGGAGTACCCCGAGAAAACCCACTTTTACAACCAGGGCGCAAATTACTAAACTTGATTTGGAAGTAGGACTGAACTGTACAATGTATTTAAGTCGAACGCGCGAACCTCACAGTGACTACCGAGTCGACTGATCGTCTGGGCATCGCTGGTGCAATAATGTGTGCTAGTTACAACACAAGTAATTGCAAGTTTCTCGAAAAATACTTAAACGACCACAAATATATTATATTCTTGTTAAACCTCATCAAAAGGCAAACACGTTGTGATATAATGTCTATAAGCACGTCTATTAAATAAAAACACCTAAACAAAAACTAGCAATACAATTCGAGTAGAGACTTCAGGCCGTTGAAATCGCTCCTTTTGTGTTCTAATAATAACAGAAAATACAATATTTTTACTATCTAGGACAAGAGAATATTTTGTTCTTTTACAATAAAGCACCAGCACTTTATTAGAGGGCGGTGATAATCTGAAATTTCATGGATTAATGAGGGCCACAAACACAGGTCTAATGAGCCCTGTTGTAAAATCGAGGCTCAGACTAAAGGGAGCGGAAGGGGTGGGGATGATGTAAGGCGCGTCTGGATCTGAGCGGCCCGAACCTGTTGTTAACTGTACACTAAACGTACACTATGGTCAGCAGCTTCGGCAACTAAGGAGAGTAAGGCGTTCGAAAATAAAACCGGCTAGACATGCATGAGAACAAACGGCGTAGGAAAACCGCACAATATACAGATAAGATTGATGCAGCTACAAGGTACAAATGGCCTGCCAGATCTAGATCACAAGAGTTTACGCTTGGGAGTAATATTTTAGAATTTCATGCTCTGTTCAATCTGTTGTGATGAAAATTTTACTTAATCTTACACTACGTACAAGATGTAGGTAGATTCTGTGATAGTGCTTGCAAGCCTTGCATGTATACTTAGGCCTACTGACTGATACTTACGGACTATCGCTTAGATCGAAAAGCTTAGAAGCACGCCTATATTAAAGATGTACATTTCGACTACTGAAAAAGCCTACATCTAGGTCTAATTATGTAATTCGATTGGTAAGAACACGAGAATCACAAGAACAAACACACAATTTGTAGGCCTGTGATGCAATAAAACAATTCAACAGACCAAACTGTTGGGGAGATGATTGTATGCACCATACCCCACCTAAAATGAAGGGGGATGTATCCCCATCCCCCCCAAGTATCTACGCCCCTGTATTTTTGGGTTATATCACCCTGACCTTCTGGCCAGTAATACTGATTATTACATGTTAGGTGTAGTTTGTTTGGTTGTAACATACTGGTCCACTATCTGGTGATAATGGTTACAATAGGTTAGGTGTAGTTTGTTAGGTTCTACTTTACTGACCTGCTGGCCAGTAATACTGGTTATCACATGCTAGGAATAGTTTGTGAGGTTCTATCACACTGATCCTCTGGCCAGAGATACTGGTTATGACATGTTAGGTGTAGTTAGGTTCTATCACACTGACACTCTGGCCTGTGGTACTGGTTACACCATAATAGGTGTAGTTTGTTATATTCTGACATACTGGCCCACTGTCTGGTGATACTGGTTACAACAAGTTAGCTGTACTTTGTTATATTATAACATATTGGCCCACTGTCTGGTGATACTGGTTCCAACAAGTTGAGTGTAGTTTGTTAGGTTCTATCACACTGACCCACTGACCAGTGATACTGGTTATAACAGGTTAGATATTGATATTTTATACTTCTGTGATAACAACGTAGCACCTGTTTAATGTGTTGTGTTACTTTTCATTACATTTGACACAGAAACGTCAATACATATGAAGCGTTTCAGTAAGAGTCCAAATAAAAGGAAAACTTACCGAACGATATCCTCAGTCACGAATATATAGCCTTTAAAGAGAGGGTTGTAGGGTATGTCATTGCCGCGAAGGTTCAGCAACCCTGTTAACATAACACGACTTTCACCACTTCACATTTGCTTATTCAATATGTCAGTTTGTATCTATTCAACAGTTTATTCTTAGCAATGTAATCTCGTCTAACGTTTTCTAATGCTGTTATAACGATTAATATATGTCAAGGAACCGAAACTAAAACTTACAAGCTACGTTGTCTAATGCTGTTATAATAGTTCCTTCCACTCCCTCCTCCTTTAGTTTTTCTCTGACGTCTTCAACTTTATCCTCCCATCGTTTTCCTTCAACGTGTAGTTATTATTGTGATGAAAAAAACACATGAAAAATTAGGCCAATCACAAAATAAGAAACCTAAACCTGAGTACTTTTGAAAGAAATGTTTCCCTTTAATTCGAGTGGACAGACTGGAAACTGAAACCTTTCAAGAAGAAACTACTCAGGCTATATGGTTTGATTATAATCACATTTTAGCTAAGACATTTGATTGTATATATCCAAGGAAATAATCAAAACATAGCATGTTAAAAGTCGGTGTTAGACAAAACTTATGCTTCATTTGTTTTAGTTTCACTTGTGGTTAAAACTTTTATAACACTTACATGTTTCAGTTTCACTTATGGTTAAAACTTTTATAACACATGTTTTAGTTTCACTTATGGTTAAAACTTTTATAACACTAATATGTTTTAGTTTTACTTATGGTTCAACTCTTATAGCATTAAAAGATTTACCGGCAAACTCCAAACGATGAACAAAGATGGGGAAGTTTGGTTTGGCGGGACGACCTTCCGCTTCTGTCCATATTTTGTCAACTAGACTAAAATGTTCATCAACCAGTTCCATTCCACTTCTAACTAATTCATGTTTCCAGAACAACCACTGTGGGATACGATAAACCTCGTCATGAAATGTTGTAGGGATTGTTAAATAAATGGATAGATTGTTAGTAAAGGATCGGTTAATTAGTTAGACTGGACAAGAAACGACAAAATTTAACTTTATTTATTTGTATAAATAAACTAAATTAAACTACTGTTAAATCCGTGTTTAATACAAAGTACTACTTTTCTTCATCAGTTTATGAAACAACCAGAGACATGCGCAGTGGTTCATCTGCTGGCCCTTCAATCTGATAGATCATCAAGGGTGCTTCCACAACACAACCGGACAAATTAGTAAGTATGAATATACTGGACACTGAATTCAGATAAACCAGTTAAAATACAGACAGTGGACACTATAGTCACATAAATCCAACATGGTCAGCTTGAAGTATAAAGATTGTTCTAAGATATCGCAAGTAGCTGGGAGTAGCTTGTTACAAACAAACATGTTTGTTAATTTTGAAATTATATATTAATAACTGTGTTACAAATAACCTCCGTTTTATTATTCCAAGTTTAACTGTGTTAGATTATAATACTAGTAGTCAATCTAAGTATCAAAACCAAAACAAGAAGACAAAAAAACATTTAATAGCAAACTGAAACGTTGCACAAACACATTGCAGGAAGAAATAATATCCAACAACAAAGTGAAACGTTGCACAAGCACATTTCAGGTAGAAATAATATTCAACAACAAAGTGAAACGTTGCACAAACAAATTTCTGGTAGAAATAATATCCAACAACAAAGTAAAACGCTGCACAAACACATTGCAGGAATAAATAATACCCAACAACAACGTGAAACACAATGGAGAAGGAGAAACAGAAAAAATATTTTATGGTATAAAATAAAGGTTGTGATAAATTATTTTATAGTGTCATGAAAATACAAGAAGGTTACCCTTCTGTGGTTGATAAGACGAGAATCTGTTCCTACTCTGGAACCCGAAGAAAGTTTGCTACTAATCCATTGTGGAATAGAGGGCGTCCCAGGAGTAAAGTCCTTCATCATAATCCAGTTAGAATCCAGTTCCTGTTGAGCCTGGAGGAAATAGCGACTGTCAGTCCAGAGGGCAGCTCCATCACTATCGTTCACTAATACGACGGCTGTACCTGTTATTTGTGTGTATAATCATGTTAAATACTACAATAAAATGTTAAAGAGATACAAATTCACAAATTTAACAGTTTGATATTTTTAGCAATGGCGTCGTTAGGCACTGGCGCGTGGGAGCCGTGATCCGATTCTACTTGACAGTGCCCCGAATCGACAGTTTGTGTCTTGAAAATCGAAATCGAAAACTGGAGTCGATATCATACTATAGCGCCAAAAAATTCCCATATTAATTTGTCAAAGGTCCTGTTATTTTAAGCACCTAGAGACACCGTTACAGATATACCTCATAATGTCCAATCACATTACAGATAACACCTAATACTATCCAATCACTTTTCAGTTAACGTTTACTCTTAGTTAATCATAACTTACTATTATACGATTTGCAGATCAAAAACGCATAGTATTGTAGAACCAACATTATAGATAACATATGTTACCTTACTAGCATTAATAAAGTAGAACCAATATTGTATATAACACATGTTACCTTACCAGCATTAGTATATATATATATTGTAGAGCCAATATGTTACCTTACCAGCAATATGAAGTTTGGAAACATTGGTAATAGATTTATTTCTATGCAATGTTTCGTGTACGTGATCATGTCTTACTGTTAAAGACAAAACTTTGTGGAAATATAAATATGTTATCCCACCAATTACTTTTTGAAAACTTCATACTTGTTTTAAGACGTGACAAAACTCAACAAGTTTATTTTAACAAGTTTTTCTTTTATTCAACTGAATATTTACATAATTCTACTCCTTAGTTGCATGATGTCTGGAAAACTTGAAGTTCATTTAACAGAAAGATAAGAAACTCCATAACCCGAGAGCTTCCGGAATGAGGACCTCTCTTTCAGAGCAAACAGGAGAAAAAAGGTCCACCTTTCGAAAGCGCCTCCTTGGATACTGTTGATACTGTTTCCAATTATAAACATTACAACACTAAATGTGGAGAGAAATGTCACAAACCTGCTGTTCCTGTGAATCCAGAGACGTACTGGCGCCTCTTGTCGTAGTTGGAGATGTATTCACTCTGTAAAAAGAACAGGATGGTTGTAAATCTGAGAAGTGAAGTCTACACTGGTGAAAAACACACAGTCAAATATACATGAAGTATACGTCATTATACTGACTCAGGCGTACATAAGATCTGGAGTTTAAAACAATTAAAAGTACAATTGTTTACAAGGAAATTAAAATTTTCTAGCAACTCTTAAATCCGAACAATTAATAAACGTATAATTTAGTATTTACGTACAATCAGAAAGTATAGAATAGAATATTATTTATTTAAGCAGTCAATATTTGGATACTTAAAGATATAATCAGTCAACATAATAAAATAATTGATTTGTGATACAAACTCACACCAAAACCATTCTGATTTCAGTAAACTAAGGTTTTCGTTATCAACAGTAAACGTGATGCTGAGAGTTTAAATACTGCAAAGAAAAAAAAACGTTCCACGTAGTTTTAAACTTGGAAAAATAGTTTCTTCTGCATTTCCAGACGTAATGAAACAGAACAAGATTAGACATAATTCACCTATAGTCTATAATAACGACATCAGATCAAATCATTGCATACTTTCATATTTATTTGTTTATATTATTTTATTTAGAGGAAGTTTTAACGTCACGCGTTGAGTGTATATCTGGTTCGAGTTTTCTCGAAAGCTTACTGAACGATTTGAACAGTGTAAAACATGAGTTATAGTATATTGTTGATTGGTTAGCTAGTCTTTTACAGTTAAAGATCGATTACTGATTTAATGAGTTTATTAATCAGTTTAATAAATATTGATTTTGTATTTCAGCGAAGCACTAGAGTCATGGTAAAATTAGCAAGTGATTGTTTACCGGTATTTGTGAAGGACTGACACTAGAAACTATGTATGTTGTAAAGCACACATTTAAAGAAAGCAAACTCTCCGTTATCACTGAATGGGTTGGACTTCTTTTTACCAAATAATTATAAAGAACTTATCAAACAATAGAGACGATTCAGTTCTGTATAAATACATATCCCTTAAACGTGAAGAGAGGCGTTACTACAACACATGACAATGATTTTGAAACCACATACATATGTATCCATTCACAATGTTCTAAACGAACTTTATCAGAGAAACATAACTCTATAAGTTCTTTTATCAGCCCAATATTTCAACATCAAATCTGATAAGGTAAAAGGTAAAATCAATCCTTGTCAGAGAAACCAACACTGTTGTCTGCTTAATCTGACAGGATATAAAACTGTTGCTAACAACATATTGTTTAATATCTCCTAGCTAACCGTATTAAATTTTTTAATAAAACGTGTTTTCAAATTAGATCTACCAGCCCCACCTGGTGTTCATCGTCAGTAGGTATGATGTACGCTTGGTAATTATTCTGCGCCATCAGTTCCCGAAACCTCTTCAGTTTTAGTGACGTGTCAGCTCTCATCGAGAACTGACCCTAGAAATACAATACCCGCCATTAAAGCATATGCAAATCAACCTGAATCGTAGTTTGAAAAAATTAACCAATTACAGTTTAACGATTTGTCTTAATTAAGATCTTTTCTGTAGTTCGAAAGATACGCACACAAACCGAAACAAAGAAATAAAAATATTGTCAAACCTCCGGAGAAGGAGGTTTACAAATGAGACATTAAACATTAAGATGAAACTGTGTTATTCGATATTTTTATTATTTATAAATATGAATCGTTTCATCCCGACGTTTCGAAAGTAAAAAGAATATAAGTGTTCACAAGGATAGTATTACAAACTCCAAAACTAAAACACCTGAAGATTTTGATATATTAAAAGAAAAAACAGCTATATTTCGATATCACTTCGTTCGTAAGACATAACTATCACATTGTACTAGTTTAGCACCCTATCTTCCACACGTGTTCCTGTACTCTCTCCTTCTAAACAGGCAAACATAATCTGTTTCTTCTGTGTTCCGTTATGAACATTCTTGGACAATTCATAAGTAGAGACCGACCGTGCACGTGCAGTTCCAGATATAGAAACATCTGAAAAAAAGGACAATTTTGTAGCTCAGCATCTCTCTACATATGTCGTCCTACGTCACACTGAGATACCACTAGACATTACAGTAGCAAATGTGTCACCCTACGTCACACTGAAATACCACTAGACATTACAGTTGGAAACATTGTTACACCACTATAAACTAATGTATAAAACATGCCATCATACAATAGCCTTACTTTAAGGCCTAGTATCAGAAGAAGACTATACGAAAACAACAAAAGGTTTTACTAATATACTAACACACAATCAATAGCATAATGTTGTGTTATACACTAACATATCATCAACACTAGGTTTTGCTATATACTAACACACAGTCAACACCATGTAAGCTGTTTCATGTTAACGGGTCACTAACATCCAATACCAGGTCAATTTACATGGCTACACCCATGTATACGAGATCAGGTTTGTTAGAGTTTGTCTATCAGTGTACATGTATCACCTTTAGATATCAGTGAAAGTACTGGTTTTTATTATATATCTACAAACAAGTTCCACTGATCTTTAGTGAGTATGAATGAATTTTCTCTTTCCGTGTAAACTCGTCCTAAACCACAGAATTATTGTTTCTAAGAATGGCTGTTTTATAAAAAAGATGATAACCCTACACAAAACTAAGCACGTTAAGAACTGATTTCATTGCAAAGTGTGTTTTTGTTAAATATATATAAAACCCATGCACGAAGCAGTTTAATAAATATTTCTTTTCTGTAACTTTGAAATCCTTATAATTTCTCGAAAAAGCGCTCTCTACTTTACCAGATGCTGTAACTTATACTCTCTCAGTACAACAGTTGTTGAAACAAATATTTATACAATTTGACTGTTTTTTTCATCTAGTTACTAATATGAGAATTTATCTCCAAATGTTTTAAGTTACGATAAGAACCTAACCAAATATCCTGTGACACCATCCAAAACTCAAGTAACTTAACATAAAATAGTCAGTGACATTATCCTAAAAGCTTAAATCACTTAAGAAAAAATAATCTGTGGTACTATCCTAAAACTCCACTCATTTATGTTACTATAATATAATCTGTGGTACTATTCTGAAAACTCCACACATTTATATTATTATAATATAGTCGGTGGTACTATCCTAAAAAACTCCAAACATATAAGATAGGGTAAGAGCACTTGTTGTAGTTATACATTCAGGCTTAATGATATATATATTATACATATATATTATATATATATTATTGCATATATTATACAAAATATACATTATATGATAGCCTCTGACATCTCATACTTTGCTCAAAGATTAACGAGGAATTCGTTAGTTCAGATTAACATTGATGGCCTTTTAAAAGTTTGTTCTTTAAAACGTCAAATTTTGAATCCAAACATTAAAAACACAGAAAAAACAAACTTGTCTTTAGAATCTGGTGGAACACGGATAAAGTAAGGTATTATGGCAAATAAATTAATTTCGTAATAATAATAACTTAAAAATGAATGGTATTCTAAAGAACTCTACTAGGGCACATTATGTTTTTATAGTAACAATAAAGTGAAAAGGAAGTTTTATGATACCCCAATGAGATGATTTGAGTAAGTTATTATTTGAGATTTAAAAACAAAATTTCCAGAAAATGTTATTTCCAGTTCAACAGTGTAGTTCTCTTCTGAAGGATCTTTTCAAAGTTAATAAATTTATTCCTTTATAAATATCTACATAAATAAAGATTTTTTTGGTCACGACTGGTTTTGAATATATGCCTGCATCAGGTGCCGCCTACAACTTTATAATATTTCCTGCGCCATAATGAAAAATTACATGTTGCCGACCCCTGGGAATATGGAATGAAACCGGTTCAGCTTTTAATAATTCACAACCAACTTATACGCGATGTAGGCCTATAGAGGGTAAATTGTTGCTTTTTAGGATAATGAAGTTTAATACATTTTTAAAAAGATGTTTGAAAATTCCAGATTATTTCGTTGTATTAGCTTTAAAGTGAAGAGGGGAAATGCGATTCATTTCTTTGAATAAACATATGATCTATAAATTTTGCATACCAAAGTTTGGAACACATCTACACAAACTTACATATCCCCAACATCAGCAAGACGACACACTGCATGTTCGACTGATTCAGGTTCAACAATCACTTAAACACCGTGTCTAACCCAAAACTAGAGCAGCAGAAATCGGTACTGCTCCAAACTTTCAAACGAACCGATACCAAAAAAAAAAAAAAAAAAAAAGATATGAAGGCGCTACTGTCGAATCCAGGATTCTGAATCATTTACATGCACAATAAAATAGTATAAGTATGATAAGCCTAGCACGAGAAGAGATAGCGATGTTGCTATTGTTTCACTTCCCTTAGTAACAATTCACTCAGGTTCTTTAATTATCTTGAATATTGAAATCGTGTCCTACGCCCAGATAAAGTGACGTATTATTTACTTTTAAATTCTTGGTAAAAGATATGATAGAGAACCAAATATTAGGAAGACAATAATTCATGCACGTTATCAAATAACTGATCCAATTTTCAAGTAACGAGTTAATATAAACAAAAACAAACCGGTTCATTACTAATGCCTAAAATATATCAATGCTGTTTTGAGTGAAAACTAACAATCTCCAAAACTCGTATAATATTAATATTTGTTTATAGTTTGAAATTCCTGAATATGAAAACATTAACTTGATCATCCTTCAGGTTTCAATAAAACTATTTCAGATATGTATTGCACTCTGTATAAAGCTATTACAAAAGCAACAAATAATGGTTTTGACCGGATATCCTCATATTAGACTGGATTCAGGTAGACGTGGTTATACACACTAAAAACAGCAGATATCTACAACTTCATAATATCGTGTGTGATAATATCGTATGTTCTTTGTGTGTGAGATATCACTGAAGGTCATTTATGTGAATGCTGCACGAGTCAGTTCTTCATACTGAAACTGTCATTGCTGCCGTACCACATTGGTGGCAGTCATATTTAATTAAACTGCATAATATCTGTATGTACTGTGACTACCAGGGAGAATAGTAGCGCATAAAAAAACTAGTAGAAAACACTAATGTTGTAAATGACACAATAGCTATTATGTTTAGTTGATATTTGAAAGAATCCATTCATAGCATTATTATTTGATTCTTCAGTTAAGTTCATATTTGATCAGATTGGTTTTCACAGCATAAGGCAATATTCTTAAAAGTCATGCATATTTCACATTACCTTCAGAGATGTGGCTTTATTATAAACTGTATACAGTTGTAGATACACTTATCTCAGAGATGTGGCTGTATTATAAACTGTGTACAGCTGTAGATACACTTATCTCAGAGATGTGGCTTTATTATAAACTGTACAGTTTATAATAGTTATAATAAAAGTTACAGATACACTTATCTGAATAACTGTTAAAATAAATGGGCACATTTCTTGTCAAATAGAAGGCAGTGGCTGACTCGTATTAACAGACAATCTACCTGAACAGCAAGGCTTCACAATTGGCTATCTACAGTATGTTCATTGTGAAATAGTGATAACCAGCATCATTGACGAGGAAACTAACCAACGATCCAGAGACTGGACAGTTGAAGTATCTGGAAATGGAACACGTATTAATGCTAGCCTATATGGAGACATACTGGTGGAATCACACTGGTGAAATGGTTGATGGAGATATGCTGGTGGTGATATACTGGTGAAATGGCTGGTTAAGATATATTGGTGATATGGCTGGCAGAGATACACTGGTGAAATGGCTGGATAGATACAGCAACTGAATTGTTGAAATGATTGCTGAGAAACTGCCACTTTCACATGATACAGCTTATGGAAAGCTTCATGGAGTAAAAAAGATGTGCTTTGAACATGATAGCCTTACAACCAAGCTTTTTGCAATGGCAACTACACTACAGAGCTATTGTCAAGGTGCACAGGCATCAGACAGAACATGACTTGTTGTGACAACATGTACTGTAACGACATAGTGAAACTCCAAAACTGTCTTAATATAAAGTACTTGATATTCGTAATACTTTTTTGGACATCAGCCAAAATTCAGGATGAAAAGTAGTTAGTAATTAATATTCAGTAATGTGTATATAATAATTATTAGCAATTTGTTAACAGTTAGGCTTAGACTACTAACAAGGACAATGACTGATATAAAAATGGCATAATAAGGTATTTGGGATGACATTTAAGTCCGTATAAATTTTCAGAAATACAGTTTTCAACTTTCAAGTTACAGACTATTTGTTATTCATTTCACTGTTGGTGATATTTCATTGTGTTCAGTAATAGATTACATGTTACAAAACACAGTGTAAAGAACTATTCAAACTGCTAATTTCTTGTTTTACATGTAAAAATAGTTAAGAAATATAAGTAGTAATTAACAGAGATGAAAATGTTTCTAATCTAGACATTTCTGTTGTTGTTTAGCTGGAAGGAAGTTTAATTTATTGTAATGGTTGTGTCTGAAACAATTTGCACCACATATAAAAGACAATTGAAGATAGTGTGTGTGAGTAACTTTGTTGATCAGTTGATGAGCAATTAGTGCATTATTTAGTTATTTGTTTGTTATTGCCAGCCACTTAAGTTCAGTGTTGTAAATACTGAATTTGTGTTAGGAAAACGTATCTTAATATATATACAATACCCAAATAGGACATCAGTGGGCATGCTCTTCCACAGATCTCTTTCCTTTGAAACACAAAGAATTTCTTACATTGATTTATTTCTTTGTTTAGCTAGATTCATAACACTAGTTTATCTACGTCTTCTGTGGTCTCTCTTTCATTAAAACTTTCCAGTTTTGTCTTTTCTTATAATGTGCCCGCGAGAAACTTCAACTGATGTAAAACTATTGAACATTCTGTTGATACTTAAACAATGAAAAAATTAGTGATATGCCTGTTATACATAGTTTAATTGTGATGTGAAGCCTATCGTGAAAATTAATTATGATAACTGTGTAAGTTTAAGTAACAGAAAATTTTTATTATCGTTGAGTAGACTGGATTAGTTCTAAAACTGAATAATTCAGCAGAATAATGGAACCATAACAACAGTACTTGTATTAAATTATGTGTGACTTGTATGTTAACAGAGATCCCTCACACACTTCAGTGCATAAGGTGCTTAAAAAGTTGAGTGGATTTCAAACCCATCAGTGATTTGAAGGTTCAGCCATGTTCTTTGATACACCAATAACTGTATCTTAATATGGGGCAGGTACTGAAGTATGGAATAGAGAAAACAGGAAGAAATTGATGAATAAACTCCCAGAATATCTTTAGCCAATAGTGAAGAAAATATACAGTAACAGTCATTACCTTTTGTCACATCTTACAAAAGTTTGGTACCTAAAATATTTAACTTTAATGATAGGTTTGTGTATCAAAATTGTTCAGAATTAAAATACATTATTATTCTTGTCTAAGAGAGGAAGAAAGAACTCAGACATCTTGTACTTAGGGTAAGGAATTACAACTCATTGATAAAAAAAAACACCTTCGAGCAGTTATTTAAAAAGATGTAAATCTTTATTATTTCCCAAATTACAGTTTGCATAACTTCCTGAAAGAGATAAAACAAAGATTGATACATTGTTAATTATTAAAGTATAATTTACAATGAAAGTGACTGGTAGAACTAAAACTTATTACATTGTTACCAAACAAAATGCTTTGCACACATAATATACATGTAAAGATGATTGCATTTCCTTGTCTGTTGCACCACAAGCCTGCTTTATTTGACCCTGTTCAAGAAAACTACAAATATGAACACACACAAACAAATACACATCAAGTGACAAATAATAGTGTTTTCCAAAATCATTGGTATTAATAATATATAACAACATGAATAAAATGAAAATGGTTTATAAAGGTTTACTTAGTTTGATTGTAAATTAATAAACTTCATCAATGACTAATTTCATTAACACTATTTCTGTTCTAAACATGACTGTGAGGCACTGTAACAACAATTCAATTCATGCTGTTTCAGCTAACACTACATAAATCAAGTGAAAACAATGACATTATGAGGTGATAACCTATCTTGAAGGTTTCAGATTGTGATGACACAGAATAAAACTTTCTCATTATTTAAATATATTTCCATAGTAATAACAATGTTGAACATACACAAAACTCTCTTTAGTCTACTTGAGATAATAGAAAATATTCCACAAACCCTAATTAAACTGTTCTAGTGTAATGTTGGTGTCCCATCTAGGGAGCAGAGTCTTGTGTTGCCTCCAGAGATTTGGGTCTAGTGACTGTGTCTCAGCTATAGCTTCTGATAAAATGCTGGTTTCTCATCTGGAGACTTGCATCTAGTGTTTGTGTCTCATCTGGAGATTTGGGTCTAGTGTTGATATCCCATCTGTAGATTAAGACCTAGTACTGTTGTTTAAGCTGAAGATCAGTGTTGTTCTATCCATTACTTGAGTTTAGCCTTACCATCCTGGGTATGTATTATATATAGACACACTCAAGAAAACAAATATATTGAAGGAAGTGACCAAAGAAAGTTAAACAATATGAAAATGACTTCAAAAATATCCTGATGCAAACCTGTATTTTTATGTATTTGCAATTTCAATTATTTCTTGTAAATTAACAGTAATAAATAAAAAGTTTGTAGAAATCTTTTTAAAAGTCATTTTCTTTTAGTCTAAAACTAACTTAAATAACAATTTTCATCTTTCCAGAAGACTACAACCTTCAAAATAACAGAGTAATATAAATAGTAATTTAGATTTGATATCTTAATAACAATTACCTTCATCACCTACAAATATCCGAGTTGTCACATACTTTTCTATACTGTTAGGGTTACTGGATATAGAAATTAATAATGTTTCACAACAAAGCATGCGTCATTTCTATTATGTGAATCTCAAAAGCAGATTTGTACTACACATATAGTACATTTTTACTACACATATATATTTAAAAAATTCAATTATATTTTCTTTCCACTGATAAGAAATGACTTCAAGCTATGCAGAACAGCAGATGGACAGTCTACCATACTGGCAGATGGATATCTGTGTTGATTTGCTGTCTCTGTTCAGCCTATAGGAAACAATCATATCAGATTCAGTTTTAAATTAACTCTCTAAGTTACAGCTCAAACTACAGTTGTTTCCAACACATATAATGTTTGCACTACTAACTGTTTTTAACTGATATCACGTTTGGATCACAACTGTTTCTAACTGATACCATGTTTAGACCACAACTGTTTCTAACTGATACCATGTTTCGACCACAACTGTCTCTATCTGATATCATGTTTCGACCACAACTGTCTCTATCTGATATCATGTTTGGATCACAACTGTCTCTATCTGATACCATGTGTGGATCACAACTGTCTCTATCTGATACCATGTGTGGATCACAACTGTCTCTATCTGATACCATGTGTGGATCACAACTGTCTCTATCTGATACCATGTGTGGATCACAACTGTCTCTATCTGATATCATGTTTGGATCACAACTGTTTCTCTGCAAATTACTGCCATCTACAATCTTCAGAGTTAAACATTAACCCTTCTTTACTTTACTTCATTTTCAGCTACTTTACAGCTGAAGAGATAGAGTACTTATAAAAAATTCTACCTAACATTGTTGGGTCACAAAGTATATTTGTTTTGGACATTCTTGCAAAGTTACGAAAGGCCTATCTTTTCTAGCCATCGCTAATTTTGAGTACTTAAACAAGAGGTAAAACAGTTAGCTATTCTTAATTCTGAACAATTAGACAAGAGGTAAAACAGCTAGCTATTCATAATTTTGAACAATTAGATAATAGGTAAAACAGCTATCCCATATTTTGAATGATTAGACAAGAGGTAAAACAGTTAGCTATCCCTAATTTTCAACTAATAGACAAGAGGTAAAACAGCTATCCCTAAGTTTGAACAATTAGACAAGAGGTAAAACAGTTAGCTATCCCTAAGTTTGAACAATTAGATAAGAGGTAAAACAGTTAGCTATCCCTAATTTTCAACTAATAGACAAGAGGTAAAACAGCTATCCCTAAGTTTGAACAATTAGACAAGAGGTAAAACAGTTAGCTATCCCTAAGTTTGAACAATTAGATAAGAGGTAAAACAGTTAGCTATCCCTAATTTTCAACTAATAGACAAGAGGTAAAACAGTTAGCTATCCCTTATTTTAAACAAAGTAGAGAAAAAGTAGAACAATTAGCTATCCTTAATTTTCAACAATTAGACAATAGGTAAAACAATTTACTGTCCATAATTTTAAACAAAGTAAAGAAAAAGCAAAACAGTAAGCTATCAACAGCATCCACTAAGATTCTTGGATTACTCCAGATGAATAATGAGATATGAACATCACTCTTATAATACACTCACAACCCTAAACTAAAGAATGCAGTTTTTGCTATAATGTAATGGAAAACATAATCCATCAGATTACAACACACTTACCACTAAGTCAGACTGAGGCCACAAGAAATCTGACAAATAAAAATTTTCTTTAAATCATCACACTATGTTTAAGGCTATTAACAAACAACTGATGTAAATTATTTTCAAAACTTTATGAACATAATCAGGTCATGCACGTCATTAAGACTGGAGTTTTGGCATATTGTTTCAAACAGGTTACCTGAAGTTGTTGTTATTCCTGGATTTGGATTATCTGTAGTTTCTTCTTCATCTGGGTCTTGCTTTAATTGTGGATTCAGAGATTTCTCTACAAATGTAAAATATCCCATGTATTACAAAATAGATGTGTGATAACAATACACAATATTATACATACAAGGTTATTTCACATATGCTATTTGTTGAAAATAAAATACTCTGTTATAAAAAAAGTTGCTGAAACTAAAGTTCTTAAAAAACTACAAAGAATTTACATTATAACATTAATAAACAGACATACGACCTCAAGATCTATTATCACATCACAATAACGTCAATAAATAGATATTGTCTTGTTCTATTATCACATCACAATCATGTCAATAAATGGATATTGTCTTGTTCTATTATCACATCACAATCATGTCAATAAACAGATATTGTCTTGTTCTATTATCACATCACAATAAACAGATACCGTCTTGTTCCATTATCACATCACAATCATGTCAATAAACAGATATTGTCTTGTTCTATTATCACATCACAATCATGTCAATAAACAGATATTGTCTTGTTCTATTATCACATCACAATAAACAGATACCGTCTTGTTCCATTATCACATCACAATAAACAGATACCGTCTTGTTCCATTATCACATCACAATCATGTCAATAAACAGATATTGTCTTGTTCTATTATCACATCACAATCATGTCAATAAACAGATATTGTCTTGTTCTATTATCACATCACAATCATGTCAATAAATAGATATTGTCTTGTTCTATTATCACATCACAATCATGTCAATAAATAGATATTGTCTTGTTCTATTATCACATCACAATAAACAGATACCGTCTTGTTCCATTATCACATCACAATCATGTCAATAAACAGATATTGTCTTGTTCCATTATCACATCACAATCATGTCAATAAACAGATATTGTCTTGTTCTATTATCACATCACAATCATGTCAATAAATAGATATTGTCTTGTTCTATTACCACATCACAATCATGTCAATAAATAGATATTGTCTTGTTCTATTACCACATCACAATCATGTCAATAAATAGATATTGTCTTGTTCTATTACCACATCACAATCATGTCAATAAATAGATATTGTCTTGTTCTATTACCACATCACAATCATGTCAATAAATAGATATTGTCTTGTTCTATTACCACATCACAATCATGTCAATAATCAGATATCATCTTGTGATGTGGTAAAAAAACAAGACAATATCTTATTGATATTATTAGATTCCGATAATAACAAGATGATATCTGTTTATTAACATTCTTGTGATGAGATAACAGAACACATCACAAGAATGTCAATAAACAGATATCGCCTTGTTCTATTATCGGATCACAATAATGTCAACAAACAGATATTGTCTTGTTTTATTATCGCATCACAATAATGTTAATAAACAGATACCGTCTTGTTCTATTATCGCATCACAATAATGTTAATAAACAGATACCGCCTTGTTCTATTATCGCATCACAATAATGTTAATAAACAGATACCGTCTTGTTCTATTATCGCATCACAATAATGTTAATAAACAGATACCGTCTTGTTCTATTATCACAATAATGTTAATAAACAGATACTGTCTTGTTCTATTATCACAATAATGTTAATAAACAGATACCGTCTCGTTCTATTATCACAATAATGTTAATAAACAGATATGGTCTCATTCTATTATCACAATAATGTTAATAAACAGATACCGCCTCATTCTATTATCATAATAATGTTAATAAACAGATATCGCCTTGTTCTATTATCACAATAATGTTAATAAACATATATCGCCTTGTTCTATTATCACAATAATGTTAATAAACAGATAACGTCTTGTTATATTATCACAATAATGTTAATATACAGACATTATCTTGCTATATTATCCCAATAATGTTAATAAACAGACCTCATCTTGTTCTGTTGTCACATCACAATAATGTTAATAAATAGATATCATCTTGTTCTATTATCACATCACAATAATGTTAACAAACACACTTGTAGGTCTATTTTACCATAATAATGTCAACAGATACACATTTAGTTTTATTATATCATAATAATGTCAACAGACACTTCTTCTAGTTCTATTACATCATAATAAAGTAAACAGATACACTTCTTTCAGTTTTATATGTCATAATCATAGCAACAGAAACACTTCTACTTTTATTATATCATAATATTATCAACAGATGCAATTCTTCTAGTTCAATTATATCATAATATTGTCAGGAGACACACTTCCAGTTTTATTAGAACATAATAATATCAAAAGACACACCTCTTCCAGTTCTATTATATTATGAGTTAGAGGTATTGTGGAAGCAGCAGCATAGATAAAACATAAAACTTCTTTAAAATAAGAAAAGTGTGAGACAAAAATCAGTTCAACACATGAACTGAAATATTCAGTTTTTGTTTTTTTTGTATTAGGTTATACTGAAACTTCTTATTAAGACTTTAGCCATGTTCCAAAACTTGAGTCTCCCTGTATCTCTTACATGGGTTTTATTTAATGATAAATGGATGATTTGTCTGTACAAAAATGGACAACTTACATTGTTGGGTTATTGTTAGTTCAAATATTTCACTTACATTATACAGCAGACTTTCATACATCAATTAAATTGGTTTATGGAATTTTATTACCTGAACAATAGTAGCAGTAATAAAACAAAAAAATTATTCTTAAGGAACAGATCTTGTATGACAAACATAAATGCTGTCCAGCAGAAGCAAGAGAAAAAGGCATAATAAGGAAATTACAACATAAATAGTTTATACAATAAATAAAAACTTACTAATTAGTTTTTCCAAGTAGTAAAGCTTGCTCAAAGCTGTATCTGATTTGTATTCTGTAGCTGCCTGGGCAGACTGCAACTGAGAATACTGAACTAACAGGTGGTGAACATTTTCCTGCATGACCTATGGAAACAAAGATTAAAGTTAAGCCTAAATCTAGAATACAAAGTATACTACTGCATATGCATGTTTTAAAGCAAATTGAGTGAGTATTATTTTGTTATATTTTCTGTAGTAGTGAATTTTAATACATAATAAATACCAGTAGCATAAAATATGAATTTTGAGTTATCATTTTGAATTAGAAAATGGTTGACAAGAAAGCATCATTAAGCCTACAATTTATGAGATTTTAACATGCTATTGTTTACAAGCAATAGCATATCAAGCAAACCAGTAGATATTTGACATGTAATTCAGAAAAAAAGTTTATTTTGAAATTGTCGACAGGTAAATAGGTGGAGAAATACAGTGCCACCTGTGATCAATATGAGTTTAGGCTACTAAAATAATAATTTTGTTGTCTCTGTGTTTTAACATTTTGCCAAGTGATGGTTTTATTTAACAAATATGGTCTGCTATGATACACTGCAAAAATAGTAGACAAAGACCCAGTTTAAAAGTTTATATCCTATCTTTAAATTTAAATCATTGAAAAAATGTTCATCTTTAATATTTGTGGTCTAAACGATTAACTACACTCAAATGAAAATCAAACTGAAATTCAGAGTCACTTCAATGTAAATAACTAGATCAATGATTGCTACAATTCTTGTACTAGAACAAGTACTTGAAAAAGTCTTAACACAGTCCAATATGTAGATGTAAAAACAATACCTTCAGTTCATCGTCATAATCTTTCACCAAATTGCTCAAGGTAACATTAAGAAACTGACCCATAGCTGTTTCACCACTGCCATCTTGGATTTTGTATTCCGTGTTTAGTGACCCGTTTAGCTTAAAAGTGAAAAAATAAAATATTGATTAGATTACAGAACACAATTACAATGCCCTAAATCTAGGTAACTATCAAGTGATCTGTTAAAACTTCCCATCATGCAGCATTGTTTTATTTTAAATAATAAAAAAGTGTCATTTTCTCATTAAATGTTACTGATGTAATACTTCAAATCCTTTTGAGACATTGCTTTTGTTTTCTCTGCTCATAAACCCATTCAGTAACCTTTTTCATTGGTTAGTCATCAGTGATTGAGACTATTTCTTTGTGGCAGATATTAGTGCTGATACCAAATGTTTTAAAGTAGCCAGTTAAAAAAAAAAAAAAAGGCTTCAGATACTCGTGTTCTGAAAGAACCTTACTCTTACTTATTGTCCTGCTTAGAATGGTGTACATTTATAAATATAACTTCAAACTAAATACACTGACAACAGATGTCTTAATTTTTAATTGCAATGTCCTAACACATTAGAAGAGTACAAGTACAAATTACTAAATTATCTTTAAAACTCTAAGTAAGTTTAGTGTTAAAACCATGAGAAGTTCTTTATAAACTGTTTTGTTAGACAATGTTTTAATCTTCAAGTTGAGACCTTTACCTGGTCCAATTCCAGATATCATTTATTAAAATATTAACTAAGGAATATCAGATACAGTTTCCATCAATGATACAATATTTTATATTTATTCATCATACAATTAAAAATTTCCCATTTTTTCAGTCCTAATCGAGTTCTTAATTTTTATTAGTTACTTTAACAAATATATCTTGAAACTTTCACATCATCTCTTGCACCAAATTATCATTTGTAATGGCACTGCTACAGTTTGGATTTCACTACCTGTAGAAGGCAGAATACAGATAGCCCATTGTATGACTGTATACTGACGAACACCCAAACCAAACCCTGATTACAACTGTAAAGCAGCTGTCAATGGAATACATTCACTCAATTTTCTCATCAACTTGTAATGTTCCAAATGTCTGGTTAAATACATTTAAAAATACACAATAAGCATGATTTTACTCAATCTTTTATTCATTACGCTTCCTCAATACATGACAAAATATTAAAATGTGTACTTAAATAAACAAACAGATGAAATTAAAACTAAAAACTATTAACTGTGAAAGCTAAGATATAAATAAAAATGTAAATTGAAGAGAAAACAATATCTTTTGTTACCTGATAAATCAGCTCAGAATACAACTTAGCCATATCTTGAGCTTCCTTCAATATTTCTGGCCAAGTGATGTCCATGTTGGTCACAATTCCAGCCATTAGAGCTCACTTAGCTTGTTCTGCAGTTTGTTACTGACCTACACAGATTGAATATGAATTTTGTTCACTGACAACGACAATGTCTTAATTAACTGTTCTTTTAACTGGTGATATAAGATTTTCCTCAAGTAACTTCAGACCATATTGAAAGAAATTAAAGAAGAAAACCATTATGTTTTTTCACAAAAATATCTTAAAACTTTCATTGGTTAACTGTATTAAAAGAAAGTCATAACTAAAAGTGTTTATAACTCTTTCATTTTTCTTTATGGTCAAACTGCTGTTCATAGCAGCATTTAAAAACTTCAAAATATGATATCAAATAATATTCAATATATGCACAGCAGTTTTAATGTTCTTGTCTATTAGCTGTGTACATTTGTGTTTCTGTATGTATTGAAAAGTTACTAAGGTAAATTAGCCAGTCATCTGTACCCTACAACACATCTACTACGTGAAGTAATTAACTGTTGCTGTTATAATGCATCCACAAGTGCACAGAATGTGCACACACATATGAACCTGATTCATCAGCTCCAAAATACAGAGCTTTACAACAGAGCCAACCCACCTACTTACATCTACGATACAACTTCCAACACAGCCAGCCCAGCTACTTATGCGGTACAAACTGCAACACAGCCAACCCACCTACTCGCGTGTACAAACTGCAACACAGCCAGCCCACCAACTTGCATGTACAACTTGCAACACAGCCAGCCCACCTACTTGCATGTACAACTTGCAACACAGCCAGCCCACCTACTTGCATGTACAACTTGCAACACAGCCAGCCCACCTACTTGTGTGTACAAATTACAACACAGCCAACCCACCTACTTACATCTACAGCTGATTAGCAGCTACTGTACCAACTAGATACTGTTTAGCAGTTACTGGACTAGCAACATACTGGTTACCAGCTACCAGTCTAGCTAGATACTGGTTACCAGCTACCGATCTAGCTCGATACTGGTTACCAGCTACTGGTCTAGTTAGATAATGGTTACTAGTTACTGGTTTAGCTGGATATTTGGGACCCAGTGAACAACTACTGACTGGTTATGATATGATAATCACCAGTCAATAATTGTTTTATTTTACCTCCTTTTAGTCTTATCAGCCTGACTAATCTCTGATTAACTGTCACAGAATTCAGTGAAGATTTTTATATCATTTTAAGAATGAACAGTAAATCAGTAAGATTTATATATGGTTTAATTTTCAAAACGTAACTGCCCATCATCATGTATCATTACAATAAATGTATAAAGTATCCACCTGTCTAACTTCAACATAATATTTACCTAGAATTCTGCTAAGATTTCCTATGTTTTTTGTAAATTATACTTAAATTAATCAGTGTATTTTCACTTTCGTGCAGAAATACTGCTGTGTACAAAGTCTGCTGCTTAAGTAATTCTGAAAATTCTTGTTCTATTAGGAACTGAAAACTTGTGCTAAACGATATGTCCACACTTTATTTTACAGGTGCAAACAAATATTTTATAATCAGGCCCAAATGAACAATTTTTCATTAACATTTGGGACTTGGCTCCTAAAAAGCTTAATCCTTGTTGAACATTAGATACAGGTTTTCCTCATTCAAAGAAAATAAAAGTCACAAAAAGTTAAACTCATAATATTAATAATTTAAACAAATTTCATAGAATTTAATTTAACTTATGTTATATCATCGTTAAGTTCTGTAAGAAAGAAATTTGTAATATATTTTTGGTTTATCACCAAACTTACAGAGTTGTCCACCATTTGTTGAAAATCATTTTGGTGTAGTCTCCTTTGTTTTTTCTTGACTTTTAATGTGTTCTTTTTAGTTGCTAAGGTTTGCAGTTGACTGGTGATGTTATAATACAGTTCCATTACTTGAGACTGTAAGTAAGTAGTGATGAGTTACAAACTACAGTTATCTTAAGACAGGGAAAGTGAAAATTACAGTTGTTCTATCATAACAACAGCTTAAGATTGTCTTTTTCAACAAAAAAAACAATAACACAGATCATACCAAAACACAGCAACTTAGAATAAGACATACAATAACACAGACTAAACAGAAACACAGTCACACAGACCAGACGGAAACACAGTCACACAGATCAAGAAAGAAATATAGTAACAGAGACACAGACTAAATATAAACACAATAACACAGACCAAAAAAGAAACACAGTCAACAGACCAAGACAGAAATATAGTAACATAGACCAAGAAAGAAATATAGTAACAGAGACCAAGACAGAAACACAGACTAAACAGAAACACCGACCAAAAAAGAAACACAGTCACACAGACCAAGACAGAAATATAGTAACATAAACCAGACTGAAACATGGCAACACAGACTAAACAGAAACACCGACCAAAAAAGAAACACAGTCACACAGACCAAGACAGAAATATAGTAACATAAACCAGACTGAAACATGGCAACACAGACTAAACAGAAACACAATAACACAGACCAAGAAAGAAATATAGTAACAGAGACCAAGACAGAAACACAGACTAAACAGAAACACCAACCAAAAAAGAAACACAGTCACACAGACCAAGACAGAAATATAGTAACATAGACCAGACTGAAACATGGCAACACAGACCAGACAGAAACACATTCACACAGACCAAGAAAGAAATATAGTAACAGAGACTAAGCAGAAACACAAGATAAATATTGTAGCATATACTAGAGCAAACACACCAACAAAGTATTAACACAACAACACATACTGGACAGAAACACAACACATATCAGATATAAACATAACAACCCAGACATAAGATAAATTTCTATAACACAATGCACAAATTAATTTAAATACAACTAACTAAATGCAGAATCAATCAACGTGTTTACCTCCCAACAGAAACATTCTATATTCATTGTGGTTATCTTTCAAAATGTTTGCAATTTTCCACAGAAAACATTTCATAAAATCTGTGTTTGGCAATATCAAGTTGTATCACTAGTATGGTATAGCTTCATGTACAAACAGGTATGTATCATATAAAGGAATTAGTTTTAAGACAGATTTATGAAAATATCTAATGTTGTATCTCAAATATTTACACTGAGATCTCCTAATCTGCTAGTGGAATTTCCGTTTATTGCTTCTAGAAGAGGGTGTGTGTGCTATTAATCTTCCAGATTATGGGTAACACTGTTTCATTCAAATCTTTCACAGCTTCAGTCACTCTCAACAGTTCCTACACAGAAAGAAATAACCACACTTAACCTGTTGACTGCCAAGTATTTCAACTGCTACAATACAACTCCAATGATTCTTCATTTTATAACTTTTTCACGATACTATTTTGATCGAAAGTGAAACAATTTGTAAGTAGGTCAAATGCATGTATGGTGCTGACATCTGGCGTTGAAGTTAGGTATTATTGAGAACGAATTAACTCGTCCATGGCACTGTGTTACCGATCGGGTTTGTAATGAAGTTATCTCATCTACTGCACTGAACAAGTTAATGAAACTTCTATTAAACAAAATTTATGTATGTATATAATGTAGAAATGGCTGTCATTCTTTTAAAGCTTAAATCTCTAAGAACTGAATATGGTTTAAATAAAACACCTAAAGGAATTTTCTTTAAAACTAGAAAACAAAATGCCCATACTGAATTTTTTTGTTTTTATAACAATAATTTTCTTCATGAATTATTATTATTTCAGATATGATAATTCAATAGGATTTTCTACTTAAATGTACGTAAGTGTGATTGCAACATTCACAGTCATAATACTTTTGGTGTTGCTTAACTGAAATGGGTACCTGTCCTTAGTTTTTTTGAATTACACACAAAACTACACAAGGGCTATCTGTGCTAGTCATCCCTATTTAGCAGTGTAAGACTGGAGGGAAGACAACTAGTCATCACTACCCACCGCCAACTTTTGGCTACTCTTTTGCTAACTAATAGTGGGATTGACTCTCACATTATAATGCCCCTACAGGTGAAAGGGCAAGCATATTTATCCTTGTAGTTTTTTGAATTACAATAAAAACTACACTGGCTATCTGGCAAGTCATTCCTATTTAACAGTGTGGACTGAGGGAAGACAACTAGTCACTACCCACTGCCAACTTTTGGGCTACTCTTTTGCTAACTAATAGTGGGATTGACTCTCAAATTATAATGCCCCCTACAGGAAAGGGGCATATTTGGTGTGATGATTTGAACTCCACAGCCCTCTGATGAAGGTTGAGTGCTTTAACCACTTGGCAATGATGGGCCTGTACCCATCTTAATTGCAACAGGTAGTTGGGATAAAAGATTTAAAACAAATCACTTAGTATTTGATTATATAATAATAAAATGTATAAAACGTGGAACAACTCTGAGTTTTATATTCATTTCTTCCTACTAATATAAAAAATCTATAAAATTTAAAATGTTTCTGCTCAAGATACTAAAAAAGATTATTGTAATAGTACAGAAAATTATCTTTGACTAAAAGACAATTTTATTTTGGTCAGAAAAACATTCTTTGACCATGTGTTGTATTTCAAGTAAACAGTTATTTGATTCATGTCCATTCAACTACATAACATTTATCAGTTAATCTGATTGCAAGTTTTCCCTACAGTCAGTGGGACAACTACAAATGTCTCACTTATATACATATAAAGTAACTGTCTCCCTAATTGTATTCCCTTTATTAGCAATTCTTTAATTTGTCAGACTCCCTTTGATTCATCCCTCATGCACATACACAAATTTTCAGGGTTGGGGATTATTTACTCCATCAGTTTATTAGTTAGTATTATCTCTTTCAAGCTTTTCTTAAACTTCACTTATTAGACACATGTTTGTACAAAAATGAACTAGATATTTTATGTTTATTCTTAATGAGACAGAGCTACTTTTAAATTAGTTATTTAAGACATTGATTAATCTTAATGAGACAGAGCTACTTTAAATTAGTTATTTACAACATTGATTCATCTTAATGAGACAGAGAGCTATTTTAAAATTAAGTTAAGACATTGATTCATCTTAATGAGACAGAGCTACTTTTAAATAGTAATTTATTAGATTGATTCATCTTAATAAGACAGAGCTACTTTAAATTAAGCTAAGACATTGATTCATCTTAATAAGACAGAGCTACTTTAAAATTAGTTAAGACATTGATCTCATCTTTTTAAGACAGAGCTACTTTAAATTAAGTTATTTGACTGTTTTATTCATCTTAATGAGACAGAGCTACTTTAAATTAGTTATTTAAGACATTGATTCATCTTTAATGACAGAGCTACTTTAAATTAGTTAAGACATTGATTCATCTTAATGAGACAGAGCTACTTTAAATTAGTACATTACTGATTCATCTTAATGAGACAGAGCTACTTTAAATTAGTTATTTAAGACATTGATTCATCTTAATGAGACAGAGCTATTTTAAATTAAGCTAAGACATT
>NC_134826.1:75971068-76043588 GCF_004210375.1 Tachypleus tridentatus
TAGCTTTGTGCGAAATTCCAAAACAAACAACGACTCTTCGAGGAAGGTCCAAGGTTGTTCAGCGGTAGGTCTGAAGGCTTATAAGACTATAAACCGGGTTTCGATACCCGTGGTAAGTACAGCACAGATAGTCTGTTGTGTAACGTTGAGCTTCACAGCGAAACAAAATTATTTTACTTGCTGTCCAAGAAACCCTTTAGTGATTAAAAAGTAAAAACTACAGTTAAATCAATAAGACATCTGTTGATAAATATCCCACCAGTATATACACTAATCCAGATTTTAGAGAGGTTAAGTGAATGAAACACTGAGAAAAAAACACACACACATTTCGACTGTGTAAAAGATACAGCAAGACCCAGCATGGCAAGGTGGTCGAGGCACTCGATTCTTACTCCGAGAGTCGCGGGTTCGAATCGCCGCCACACCAAACATATTCGCCCTTTCAGACGTGGGGGTTTTATAATGTTACGGTCAATCCCACTATTCGTTGGTAAAAGAGTAGCCCAAGAGTTGGCGGTGGGTGGTGATGACTAGCTGCCTTCCCTCTAGTCTTACACTGCAAAATTAGAGACAGCGAGCGCAGATAACCCTCGTGTAGCTTTTCGTGAAATTCGAAAAACAAACAAACAATATACAGCAAAAACAGTTGAGTGACACGTGAAACATAAAGACATAACGACGGTGAAAACGAACACGTGTTCTATCTATCAACGTTTTTCGCCCATTTTTAGAACAGTGTATCTATGAAACTGCTCTTGGCTTTAGAAGAATGTTTATCCCTGAAAGTGTGCTGACACATCGTTCGAGAGAAGAAGAAACGTGAAATGGCAAGGATCACGTGCTCTTTAACACGTCACGTCCTGATGTAATGAATATTCAGTGAGTTACATCAAACTGTTTTGTGTTCAAACTGAATAGTTATCGGTAATTATTAAAATCGCTTTTATGAAGAATTTAAAAAAAAAACAACAGAAAATAAAAAGCAAATCATCGTCAATCAACCCTGATGTTCTTAAACACATGTATTAGAGGTTACAATATCCCCTAGATATAGCTGTTTATAATATAAAACAAAATGTAAATGTATATACGTTTCATCAAACTTACAATTATTGTTTTAAAACTGTTAAGATTTAGGCCACGTAAGTGAGAATTACAAAGGAACTTATTTTATACAAAATCACCAATTTCCAGTATACGGTAGGTAAAAACAACATTCAAGGACAAGTCGGTTCAGGTGGAACTTTCCTTACACACATCGGAAAACTACCCGAGAAACAATACATGTGAATAATAATAAAATTGATCTTTTCACGAAGTTCTCAGAGGGGCGTTTAGGGTACTAAAACAGATTTATTTCCAAATATAAAACTTAAATGCTATCTTGAAATATAAACCACTATGAAACAATCCGTATAGTAATAAGGGTAAAATATAATGAAATTATATTATTTTTGTCCATATAGACGTTTCTTTTGCTTTCCTTGTGAAATAAATAACAATTTCATTATTCTTCAATTACACTCAGACGACTTGATGCTTTTATATAGAGATGTTATAAGTCATTTTTTTAGCTGCAATTAAAGTTGTGTTTCATTCTTTCTTTAATGTAACATTCATTAAATGTACTTGTGGAAACATTTGATATATGTTTAAAGATTATTTAGTATCCTTAGTTCCGTACGTGAATTTAAGACCAACTAAATCTCAGACGAAGCCGGCTAATGAGTTTAGTGAGATATTACTGGAATTACGGCCGAAAATATCGATAACTTTCTAACATTCTAAGATTTTTCCGTAACATTGTACATTCCTAGGTAATTGTGATCTTTAGTTACTGATGGTGTGGTATTTCTATTTTTTATATTCACGCGTTTTAAGTTGTTTCCAACTCAGCTATTTACCTCAGTATCCCATTCAAATGGAATATTTGACTATATTTGGATATTCAACTCATTAAACTTATAAACTCTATGCGCATGACGTCACTCATATGTACTGGCAAGCCGAAAAGTGAACACCAACATTTTGGACAAACACAATCCAGTAATTAGGTATTGTAATTTGGAATCAACTGTCTGAACTTACAGTCAGTGGTGCAGCAGTTAGTTGTGCAAACAACGAGTTACTGTTTCATAGCTCCCGAAAGATCCAGTAGGTAGAGTGAAATATATCACGGCAGTAAAACATACCAGACCCACATAGCACTGACAAGGTTTGGAAGCCACCGTCGTACCGTAGACAACACAGTTCCCGGTTATTGCTACTTGTATATAGAATGCACCTTGTGAGGGTTAAACTGGATGGATCTTGATAGAATAAATACTTTGTAAATATTTGATGCTTGCAGCAATATAAATACTATTTAGAGGTCCATACAAGTAGTGCTAGGTGAAATACAAATACTATGAACAGGTCCATACAAGCAGCGCTAGGTGAAATACAAACACTATGAACAGGTCCATACAAGCAGCGCCAGGTGAAATACAAATACAATGTACAGGTCCATACAAGCAGTGCTGGGTGAAATACAAACACTATGTAGAGGTTCATACAAGCAGCGCCAGGTGAAATACAAATACAATGTACAGGTCCATACAAGCAGTGCTGGGTGAAATACAAACACTATGTAGAGGTTCATACAAGCAGCGCCAGGTGAAATACAAATACAATGTACAGGTCCATACAAGCAGTGCTGGGTGAAATACAAACACTATGTAGAGGTTCATACAAGCAGCGCCAGGTGAAATACAAATACTATGAACAGGTCCATACAAGCAGCGCCAGGTGAAATACAAATACTATGCACAGGTCCATACAAGCAGCGCCAGGTGAAATACAAATACTATGCACAGGTCCATACAAGCAGCGCCAGGTGAAATACAAATATCATGAACAGGTCCATACAAGCAGCGCTGGGTGAAATACAAATACTATGAACAGGTCCATACAAGCAGCGCCAGGTGAAATACAAACACTATGAACAGGTCCATACAAGCAGTGCTGGGTGAAATACAAACACTATGTAGAGGTTCATACAAGCAGCGCCAGGTGAAATACAAATACTATGTACAGGTCCATACAAGCAGCGCAAGGTGAAATACAAATACAATGAACAGGTCCATACAAGCAGCGCTAGGTGAAATACAAATACAATGTACAGGTCCATACAAGCAGTGCTGGGTGAAATACAAATACTATGTACAGGTCCATACAAGCAGCGCCAGGTGAAATACAAATACAATGAACAGGTCCATACAAGCAGCAGTGCTATGTAGAGGTCCACACAAGCAGTTCAAGGTGAACAGGTCCATACAAGCAGCGCTGGGTGAAATACAAATATAATGTACAGGTCCGTACAAGCAGCGCTAGTTGAAATACAAATACAATGAACAGGTCCATACAAGCAGCGCTAGGTGAAATACAAACACTATGTAGAGGTCCACACAAGCAGTTCAAGATGAAATACAAATACCATGAACAGGTCCATACAAGCAGCGCTGGGTGAAATACAAATATAATGTACAGGTCCGTACAAGCAGCGCTAGTTGAAATACAAATACTATGTAGAGGTCCACACAAGCAGTGCTAAGTGAAATACAAACACTATGAACGGGTCCATACAAGTAGTGCTAGGTGAAATACAAATACAATGTACAGGTCCACACAAGCAGTGCTAGGTGAAATACAAACACTATGTAGAGGTCCACACAAGTAGTGCTAGGTGAAATACAAACACTATGTAGAGGTCCACACAAGCAGTGCTAGGTGAAATACAAACACTATGAACGGGTCCATACAAGTAGTGCTTCATGAAATGGCCCAGTGGGTGAAAATAACGTTTTATCAAAAATACGGCTTGTCACGACAGTTGGTGTTCAAATTCAGGGTTTATCTGTGTTAAATATATGGTACTGTTTACTGAAGGAAATAGGCTTACACGACAAAGGGCTTAAAAATACACTACGATGTAATATATCTAGCTAGATCAGTGGTTCTTAACCTTGTTGGAGGTACTGAACCCCGGAAGTTTCGTACTTGCATTCACTGAACCCTTTGTAATTGGAAATATAAAATATGATTTTTTTTTTCAAATTCAAAACATAAGTACATATTTTATTAGTGCACAGAATGAATCATGCATCAGTTGCACACAATATCACTGTGTTCAGAGAAGAAAACGAACAAAACATGAATTTCCCACAAAAACAAAAACAGAACTCAATGAATATTTACTGCAAATCAATGTGACTTCTGCTGTTGCCTTTCAGAGACAAGTTAAGAAATGCGCGGCTTCACCTTAGCAAGTGCCACTCTCATATCATTTTCACAACAAAGTCTGTTCCTTTTCTTCGTTTTTATGTCTACCATCTTCGAAAAGGAATGCTCGCAAAGATACGTTGTAACAAACGGCATGAGTATCTCAAGGGCTTTCTTAGCAATAAGAGGGTACGCTACGATTTGGTGACACGAAAACGTTGAGAGCGTTGTTGTTCTGAAAAGTTGCTGTTAAACCTGGCTCTGTTGAAGTTCAATGATTTCGTCGAGGTATTCATCATTGACATCTGCTGTCGCAACACTAAACGTGAACGACTGTCTCACCCATGCTGGATATGACTCTCTGGTAGGAAAGTATTCGTCGAGAGACTTTGCGAACTCATCTAAGTGCATGGCAATTGCTTGCTTCAGTTCCCCGGGTACAGAAATGTCTTCGATTTCAGACACATCTTCGATCTTACTTACATAGTCGTCCAGCAGGGGAAAGTTTGCGAGGTTTTCATTCTCTGTTCGTCGTTTCCATAACGGTAGCTTTTTTTTAAAAGCCTTCAGGTTTTCTTCCGCTTCGAAGATGTTGACTCCACTGCCCTGCATCTGTTGATTGAGACGATTGAGAGCATTGAAGATATCGACCATGTACGCCAAAATGAGAATGAACTCAGATTTTTCGAAGCAATTTGCATGATACTGTTGGTGCTCTCGCAAAAACAGGGCTAATGCTACACGCATGGCAAAAACACGATTTAGCGCCTTTCCCCGGGATAACCACCGAACGTTAGAATGGTACAGAAGTACCTCGAATTCAGAGCCCATTTCATTACACAGCTCTTTGAAGATGCGGTGCTTCACGGCACTATTTCACACAAAGTTCACACATTCCACTACAATTTTTAATACTTCTGCCAGTTTTGAAGGCAAGGTTTTTGTTACCAACGCATGCCTGTGAAGAACATAGTACGTTACAATGATGTGTGGTGCATCGGCTTTCACCAGCGCACCAAAACCAGAGTTTCGTCCCAGCATGACTGGAGCTCCGTCCGAACAAACTGCAGAAACTATATCCCACGAAAGATCGTTGACTCTGAAGAAGTCATCCACAAGTTTCTTCATTTCTGCTGCCTTAGTTGTTGTTGTAAGAGGCTTACAAAATAAAAAAATCTTCTTTTATCTCGTCGTTCTTCACATAGCGCATGAATACAACAAGCTGGCTTAGACTGGAAACGTCGGTCGTCTCGTGGGTTGAAGGCTGAATTTTGCTGGGCTTGAAATCAGATCTGCAACTACTTGAGCCAAGATGTCATCGCTCATGTCATCTATTCTGCTGCTGATGGTGTCATTTTAAAGAGAAATTTGGGATAACTTAATTTTAGCAGCTTTTCCTAGCATGATATTCGCCATCTTCAACACAGATGGTTTTACGAGTGCTTCACCAATGGTTTGTGGTTTGCCCTGCTTTGCGATCAAGTATGCAACTTCGTACGATGCTGTGAGGATCGGTTTGTCGATGGGTACAAAGCCGAGAACAGGCAAAGTAGCCTTTTCATCGAACCTGGCTCTCTTTACCTTGAATTCAGCAAGCGTTGTGTTCTTGTATTTCCCATCTCCATGCAGCTTTAGGGAGTGTTCTCTTAGTTTTGCCGGTGCTAGACTAGAATTGCTCAACTTGACATTGCAAATCATGCATTGAGGATGCTGACTTCCATCATGTTCCGTTATACACGTGAATGCATATTGTACGTATTCGTCCGACCACTTTCTGTTTTTGCTCGACATAGTTAGTATGAAGGGATTGAAAGAATAGGAAAAAAAATCACAAATGACGCACGATTACTGCAGTCACAAGTCGACTGCTAAGTGCATGAAGTTCCTGCAGCACAGATGTTAAAGCCAAGTGACGTGACGTGATCAGCCGCAGCCAATGATGGCCAAGTGGAACATGACGTCACGAATCATACAAGTGGGGTGAACGGAACTGACGCACACACAGTGTGTGTGTCTTGACCTCCGCCAAACCTCTGAGACTGACCCACTGAACCCCTGAAGTTCGATTGAACCCAGGTTAAGAACCACTGAGCTAGATAGTTTACATCGGCCTAGTCACCATAGACAATTTCGACTTACCCTCGAGTAAGCTGAGTAGTTGTACGACTTACACACTTTCAACGGTCTGACATCGACCACAAAATACTTTTGTAGGCCTTGAACTGATTTCTGGTGAGTAAAAACGTTCTCAGGACTAAATAATTTTGTATATCTATATCCTCAACCTGTTTGTAGGCCTAACTCTGGTCCTAAGTTACCAGCTTCTAGCGCAATTGCTATTGTTGTATGGATGGGATAAGGATATGTACATTCGAAAAAAAATGAATTAATATCTGAGTGACTATGTATTGTAGGCCATGATTTCACGAATAATATTTTCTTTCAATATGGCCATAAACTGTTACCGTGATCACGTGACTGCATATAGTCTATGTTCATTTCACGTCACAGATCGTGCGTAATATTAAAATACGTGGGGCACGAGTTACACCTGTGAGCTTGGAACTTCATTCACGCTTAATGCTTTAATCCTGGTACCACTAGTTACGTTCCCACACGACAGGGGAAATTCGTGCTTGAGTCAAAGTGTTTGTGGTAATATACTTTCTGATTAATAACCGTATGCTCACAATCCCAGCTTTACGTGCTGTCACTTCCTAACTCTGAATTAATTATTGGAAACGTAACAGATATCTCGTTTTTAGTATGACAGTTATAAAAATACTGTGTTCTGACAAACAAAATCAATGTATGATACACATAACCAACAGATAACACATACAACCAACAGAAGAATGAACAATGATACAAAGAACCAACAGATGAATCAACGATGATACATAGAACGAATAAATGAATTAACGATATTTAGTTCTCTGTAAACCACTGGTCAAGTATTGATATCATGAGTTATTAGCTGTAAGCCATAGGTCAAGTATTGATATCATGAGTTATTATCTATAAACCATTGGTCAAGTATTGATATCATGAGTTATTATCTGTAAACCATAGGTTATGTAATGATATCACTGAGTTATTAGCTGTAAACCGTAGCTCAAGTGGGGATATTACGGAGTTATTATCTGTTAACAACAGTTCAAGTAGGGATATCACGGAGTTATTATATGTAAACTACAGGTTATATAATGATATCACAGTTATTATCTGTAAATCGTAGCTCAAGTAGGGATATCACAGAGTTATTATCTGTAAACCATAGGTTACGATAAAACTGAACTCCTGTGGCTAAAAGAAGTAACCGATAAGACAAATGTTGAAACCATTGTTGAAGTTTTGGATACTTGAATCATACGACTATTATAAATTAACGATAATTCTTGGTGGTGTATTTTTAAATTGTGAATCGTTTACAAAATAGAGAATCAACTGGGAAATTAATTTTGTCTTTCTTATTGTGCTTGTAGCGAATGAGAAGCCAGAAATAAATGACCACCTTAGGCGATACAAGCTGCACAGTAGGGACTTGTTTACCTGGTTTAGTGACGTCGTTAAGCAGCTGTAACAAGAGACAGGAAACAGAAATGGAAGACAAAATAAAACAGAAGAAACCAGAGAGGTATATGACAGTGTGCAGCTCGAAATGTAAAGTCAAGTCAGGTTAGAGGGGTGACTAAGAAAGTTCAGAGAAGTGTAAATACACAAAATTCTGAACAAAGTCCGAATTCTACAGAGATGGGCATACGACCTCACCCTCCGAGAGAGTGTGCGTTAAACACGTCTGTATCGAAATATTACAGCTCTTATATAGTTATTTATAACGCTTTTCCTTTACTTTTAACAGCCCCACACTCTAACGGTTTACAAGTGACTTCCTTTAGTATACTGTTGGATTGTATAAAACTTTGGGTAAGTTAACTTAAGCACAAAGTCGTATTATATATAGTCAAGGATAATTACTCAGTAAGTTTAAACTACGGAATGAATCAAAAACTTGTAATTATGTATTTCATATAAAGACAGAGCACTAGTAACAGGATGTAATAGAGTACAGAAATCACTAGAAACTTTCATAAAACCTTCAACATGAAAATAACTATTCACAAAGTAATGAACACGTTTCTCATTTCTCAGTTTAAACAAATTAACATTTAATTCAGTGGGAAAGTCAACAATATTTCCTCGACAGATTCTACACTTTTACAGGATCTGATGTAATGAATGTGTCTATTGCACACTCTTCACGCTTTCTTCGTTCAGATAAACATTTGGCCCCTACCTTTAACTAGCCACTTGCACTTCTATACAAATGCACAGTATAATATTTACCACATAGAGAGTGACATTACATAAGCAGTTTACTGACATTATTTTCTGATAATTATATTAACAATTCTTTCTTTTCTAAATCTTATTTCCGTTGAACTTTCTACTTTCTATGGCTTATCATGTTTCGTTTCCGGCTTTAACAGGAGACAACGTTATTTATTACTTCCTGTATGTGCTTCTAATAGTTAATGTAAGAGTGATATAGTTTTTTTAAAAACATCACGTATTATGTTAAGATGTTGCTTCATTCACATTACACGTAACATTGTTACATTTTTATGGGCATTTCAGGTATTATTTTTTATTATTATTCTGTACTTTCATAGGGAAACTACTGCTACAAATTTTACAGAAATGACAGTTGAATATTCAGATTTCACTAATATCCGACAGTAGGGGTGGTGGCTAATGAGTTTTAATATGAAATATGTACAGGTGTCACTAATATCTGACAGTAGGGGTGGTGGCTAATGAGTTTTAATTTGAAATATGTACAGGTGTCACTAATATCTGACAGTAGGGGTGGTGGCTAATGAGTTTTAATTTGAAATATGTACAGGTGTCACTAATATCTGACAGTAGGGGTGGTGGCTAATGAGTTTTAATATGAAATATGTACAGGTGTCACTAATATCTGACAGTAGGGGTGGTGGCTAATGAGTTTTAATTTGAAATATGTACAGGTGTCACTAATATCTGACAGTAGGGGTAGTGGCTAATGAGTTTTAATTTGAAATATGTACAGGTGTCACTAATATCTGACAGTAGGGGTGGTGGCTAATGAGTTTTAATATAAAATATGTACAGGTGTCACTAATATCTGACAGTAGGGGTCGTGGCTAATGAGTTTTAATATGAAATATGTACAGGTGTCACTAATATCTGACAGTAGGGGTGGTGGCTAATGAGTTTTAATATGAAATATGTACAGGTGTCACAAATATCTGACAGTAGGGGTGGTGGCTAATGAGTTTTAATATGAAATATGTACAGGTGTCACTAATATCTGACAGTAGGGGTGGTGGCTAATGAGTTTTAAGAAATGGGCTAAGAAAACAAACGTGTTATTATGCTTGGTTAATGTTTTTCAAACAAATTTTCTTTTTCGAGAGTTGTTGAAACTGACAATTAATATATCTGCGGTTCCTAAGCAAGATAAACTATAATATTTATTGGTTGTTACTTTCATTAACAGTTATAGTATACCCAATGATAAAACAGATAAAACAAAGTATTCTAGCCTTTATAAGTAGGAATGTAAGAAGACTATATTTAATCAGCTATACTCACTACAACGCTCATTTTCAATTTCGCTTTAGGTACGTAGTTTTTCTCTGATCATAAGTTAATATTAGTAAAGATTACGGTTCATAAAGTCTTGAACGTTAAAATGACAATCCATCATGTCTTTCTTAGAAGAATCTTACTAAACAGGAATTATTAATTTGCCATAAAAATTAAGTTTCAGCTTATTTTAATTTTCTCTAAGAGACTATTGCAAGTCTTCAGTTACCAGTCGCTTCGTTTCGAAATAGCGATTCCAATGTCGAAGCATTAATCTTACACTTATACTTTGTGAAGTTATTGCATAATTATATTTCACGAAGAAACGTGGTTAAGATTAGCACGAGGGGTTCACACTTGAAAGACCATAAGCACGCAATCAAATCTATTATATTTAATCAAAATGTCGTACTATACAACCGAAGTCACGCACAATTACGGAATAATTCCAGAGGAGTCAATATACAAAAAAGGGTAAGTTGGTAAAAAATAACCCTATAACTGAGATACATAAATATTCCAATGCGATGCTCTGTTTATAGATGTTTCTTTGATGTTTTGAATTTCGTGCAAAGCTACACGAGGGGCTAGCTGCGTTAACCGTCTCTAATTCAGCAGTGTAAGAGTAGAGAGAAGGCAGCTAGACGTCACCACTCACTGCCAACTCTTGGGCTACTCTTTTACCAACGAATAGTTGGATTGGTCATAACATTATAACGCCCCCCCCGAACTGAGGTCAAATTAATGATGGTGGATTTCGCGTGCTTTCGTATCTGATCATCTTTTTGTCAAATATAAGCTTCAAGTAATACATTTCCTCTAGTCATGTGTCAAGAACCTATTGAATAGTTCTTGTCGTTTTTAAAACTTTTTTGAACACAGTTACACCAAGATTTAAGTTTGAACTGATAGATTGCTTTTCTCTGATCGAATAGTGGAATTGTGACTGCCACTCTTATAACGCAACCACGCCTCCAATATACGGAGAGCATTTTTGAGGTAACGAAATCCAAAGTTAGGGATTTCAACCCGTGCACGGTAATCACTCGGTCACGACCGTCCCGAATGTGTTCCACCTGCGGACGGGCTCAACTACGATATGAATATGAAAGGACTATAAGTTGTATGTTTCTAGAATACATTCAAGTTGATTCAGTTTACGATAATTTTGACTTCACACCACTCAACGTGATGCGTCATGTTACTTTTCTCCATTCAAACAGGTATGACTACTTTGGTTATTTAACATGTACAGCGGAACAGGTATAACCGATTTCACGGACACGCCTTTACAGGTTGAAACAGTAATCACAAATGTTCATAACTACCTAAATATGGAAGTGTGTTTTTTGTTTGTCAGTCTCTAGGAAACCGTGCGAGTTATAAGGTAATTCTTTTTCTAGTGTACCTTTATCAACAGGCGAATAAATGTCGTGTTTGTTCAGATCGTAACTGTACCACAATAAACGCAAGAGGAAGACTGTACCAAAATGAACACAAGAGAAAAGTTTTGTTAGAGTTTAATACTTCGTTGCCTCTGATGGCTCACCTTGTTTATGGGTTTATCAGCTAAAAATTGGGTTTCGAAATCCGCGGTTGGTAGAGCACAGATGATCCTTTGTGAAGATTTGAACTTAATAACAACCAAACAAAAACAATTAATGTCTGTAAAGACGCAATAAGTCCACCCAAAATAACTGATTTTCAGTGCTTTTTAAATACAATTTTTTTTCTTTAACTTGAGTTAAAACACACTTTGCTGGTAACACTAATGGATACAATTAAATAAAAAATGAAAATGTTTATTTGTACGTGTGAAACTTTAAGTTTCTGATCTTTCTGTTAGATCCAACTAACTTCAGACAAGTCAGTTATTATATTTACTCAGTACTATACGCCCTTAGAAAAACACAAAAGACGTGGACAAATAATAATGAAAACAAAAATATTAAAACACACATCTATAGCAAAACTTATGATTACATACAAATTTTAAATATTTATCTTAGATTTAATCAAAGGTAAAACTGAAAGGAGAATTTTTGATATACATGATTGGCTGTACGCTGTGCTGTGGACTCGGCTTCACCTATTTAAGGCTCATTAGCACAGCTTGATCTGTCAAATCAAACAAAAACGGTTAGGCCTTTTATAACGGTGATTTGTACACAATTTGAACGGAGTGAAGTATATGTGTAATAATTAAATGCTTGATCCGATATTCTCTCAGTATTATATCATTATTAGGCCTAGTCTCCATTAGAACAATACAGCCTTTACCAAGTTTCTAATTAGTCACTACGACTACATTCACTCAGTACTATACATCGTTAAACCTAGTCTCCTTTAGAATAATGTAGCTTTAACCATGTTTCTAATTACTTACTATGACTACACTCACACAGTATTAATCACTAATATTATATTCACTCGGTATTAATCATCGTTAGGCCTAGTCTCTGTCACAACAATACAGCCTTTACCAAGTTTCTAATTAACCACAATCACTGCATTCACTCAGTACTACTCTGTCAGGCGAAGCGAATTGTCAACGTTTTTAGACAAGCAAGAAGTTTAAGACATACGTAACACGTTCTTTTTACTACAAATCCTTCCCAAGTAACATCTGAAACGGTTACACGCCAGTTTTGGTATCAATAGTGTAATAATTACTGTTGCTCTGTCGTAATAATTGATAAACAAATCGACTAAATATTATGGTTATGTTATATTTTCACCCTCTCGCTTGAAGTTCATATCCTTAAATTTTTGTTAAATGTTTCTTGTTATTTTCCTAAGAAGTGGCAATACGAAACGGTGCATTTGTTTGTTTCTGTTCTCTTCAAAAATAAATACGCAGAATTTTGCTTGAAATAAACAGATTAAAATAGTCATAAAGTTGTACTTTGTACACGTTAGATTAATGACTGTAAGTTCCTATTGTATTTCTTGTTGCAAATCACAGCCAATCAGATGAAAGATAAAGAACAAAAACCCTGGTCTGCGAACATGACTAATGAGATTACTGAAGAAAAAACTGTTTTGAAGAGAAACGGTTAAGTGTTTTTCGTGTGATTTAACGTAAATGGAAAACAAAATCAAATTAAAAATGTTGTGTGATAAGAAAGAAAGACATTTTTTAAAGAAAAAATACGAAAATGACGTCGCATAAGGGACTCTTAACATTATAAAATTTGTATTCTCGTACGTCATTAAAACGTCAGCATGTTATGAATGACTAGAAGAATTATGCAGTTCTGGAGCCTACAACAAAGCGTGACACAAAGTTTAAAAGCAAAGAATACATATATTTGTTACTCTTGTTTTCGTTTATTAACTCTTGAAATGGAATACTTTCGAGAACTGCATTTGATATGATAGTTTTAGTATCTTTTTATACGTCACCATTACTTTATAATAATATATAGTTTCATTTTATAACAATATCTATGTAATCACTGGGTCACAAGTGAGAATGTCTGTAAATATCATAGTAAAAAGCTTGAATTTCTTGTTTTTCTTTCTTCTGTTTCTTTTATATTACATGGTAAATGAAAAATTAAAACAATGTTGTCAACCAGTTTCACTTAGGTGACATTGTTTCAAACGGAGTACCCACTTCTATAAGTATTATTATTAAATAGTGATAATTAAAAAAAAAAAATCATAATTGTGGTGCGAACAATGTTATCATTACAAGTATTTTGTAGAGATGGTACAAATACCTTCCCTACTATCTTTTTTACATTGTTTTTGAACAACTAATATTAGCCATCCCTACATTTATTTCCCTTTTTGAAATTTTTTTCTTTCTTTCTATACGTGTATGTGTGTGCTTTTGAATGACAGAAAGCTCGCGCCATCCAAAGGAAGTGAAAGAACGAATACAGATGCAGCATTGTACTGTTCATGAAAATCTTAAGTCGAAAGCCATAAGGGTGAGAAGAGAAGTGAAAAGCTAACGGTGTAGTCTACCAACTATTAAGGTTCCCAGTTAATACTAGGTTCGATATATTTAATTTCACGGTCTAGTATTACGAACTTGTGTTGTGGGGTGGGGGATGCGATATTCCTTCAGTGTAACAGTTTAAAATGTTAACATCTTTGTACTTAGCTATAACTGATCATTGTTTTACAAGGCTACTTCCACGAATGTTGGTCCCTCGGTGACACAGCGGTATGTGTGTTTAATAACAAACAAACAACTCGAAGCATATTAAAGACTTATTACTGTATGTTCAGAAACATTTATCTGTTGTTAGTATTTCAGTTATCAAATTGACGTCTATATTACAAAAACCATAACTAAACACAATTCGCAAAAATAAAACAAGACAAAATGTGCTTCCAATACAAAGGTAACATAACAATAATAATAAACAATGAAATTTTTGTTTCGTCTTCATAATCATACCGTATGTCAAAAAGTAGCAAATATCAAAAATTATCATTGAATCTTACATTTAATTTCGACATTGGTATGGTTTAATGGTGTTGTTTTTACAACCTTCAGAACAGTTAGTTGCTCGTAACGTCACGTTTAACATTTACATAAGAACTATAAATCAATATATGTTTAATTAACATTATTCCGTAAGCTTAAAACATTTTAAATATATACTTATTACACCAAACTATGGTGTAACTTTAAAAAAAAAAGGACTTCAACACTCCATAAGCACAGATAATTATATCGACCAATTTTCTAACATAAAATACATCATAGCACTCAAATGTTAAATTCAGTGTCGGACATTTTAGTATGTACACTGACTACCACAAGATAAACTTAACGTCACTTTAATATCACACATTTATAGTCTGTACTGTGACTACAAGTGACTTCAGTATCAGACGTTTACTGTCTGTATTGTGACTACAAGATAAACTCAACGTGACTTCAGTATCAGACGTTTATAGTCTGTATTGTGACTACCACAAGATAAAGTTAACATGACTTCAGTATCAGACATTTTAGTCTGTATTATTCACATTAATTACAATTAAGGCATCATCGTCATTGTAACAAAAAAGAGGGAATGTTTACCGTTATTGTAACCTGTATTTGTAACTCATCCATGTATCCGTAGTATATAAAACATATTTTGAATGAATTTTTCAACATTAAGATTTGTTTCAAAACAAACGGTAACAAAACTCTCAACATGATAAAGTTGGAAATTGATTTGTTAAAACCTGACTGCAATCACGCATACCTTGAAAAGCTGCTTCAAACAATAAGTTTGGGTTTTCTTCTTCTGTGCAGCCAACAGCTAATGTTGCTCCTAAGAAACACAGGGCGTACATGTATGTTTTTATCAATAATATGGTTGCCATGTTGTTAGCCAGTTCAGGTCGATATCGCCTCTGCAACGCCAGATCTTCTAACTTCACCGTCTAACCACTTTCGTCGCCAGTTCTAAAGATGGTGATTCTCTTTCTTCTTTCTTTTTTTTTTTTAGTTTGAGTTTTGAAACTTTACAATATACTTTATCTCGACGCGTTTGTACATAAAAGAATGTTGAATTTTATGTTTAACAATATCGTATATTAAGATTATTAACCCCAACTTTTCTCGGATCACGCCATTCCTTCCAGTAGACAACTCTACTAACTCACTGAGGCAGTCAGACGATATGAGTTGGTTTGTAGGTGCAACCCTATAAACGCGGGCGCGTCTATTGCTTAATAGAGGGAGGAGAATCGCGTTAGTTCGTTTCTTCTTATTTAAATAAAACTACTAATATGTTGATTTTCATTCTTACTCCTTTCTTGTACATGATAAAATATTCGAGTTTTGTTCGTTTGGTTTATTAACCGACTTACTGGTTGGCAATTCAATCAACAAAGTTGTATCTCCTAAGTTGTTATTTCACTCACCGCTAACAGTCGACAATAGCGTGGTTTCTTTACTGAAACTGCAGGTTTTATGGAAAAGGGGGAAAAAACACAAATAAATTATCAGCTAATCCGATAAACAATAAAAAGTAATTTACTCTGAAGACAACGTATTCAAACAACAAAAGTACTTCACGCTATAAACGGTGACTAAAGTATTGTATACCAAAGTCTACACATTGTATACAATCAACTACAACGTAAGGCCAAACGTATTTGATACGTTCTCCTAAGTAGTACCGATGAGCCGCGGATTAGTAAAATAGTTTACCATAAAGTATAAAGAGACGAACGAACTAAATAACAGGCAAGGCCTCTACGTCATTCACGAAGTTTTTTGTTGTGTTTTCTTCGCTGATATCACACATTGTGGTGAAACAAAAAGAAAAATTTTTTGTTAGGTTAGAGCTTTGCAACAGACTACTTCTTGTATTTTAAAGCGACTATCTATATCCTATATTAATTTATAGCGTGTATTTGTTTGTCTGTTTTTGAGCCCTCAAAATTAGTAGGTTTGTTTGTTTCGAATTTTGCGCAAAGCTAACGAGAGCTGTCTCCGCTAGCCATCCCTAATTTTGCAGCGTAAGACTAGAGGGAAAGCAGCTAGTCATCGCCAACCACTACCAACTCTTGGACTACTGAACGAATAGTGGGATTGACTGTAAATGTATAACGCCTCAAGGTGTTTGTTAGACAAAGAGTCGAACTCGCAACCCTCATATTAAGAGGAGAGTGCTCTAACCACTTGTCCATGCAAGGCCTAGAACTAGTAGGACAAATTCGTGATGACGAGAAACCCATTTGAAGTAAAAATATATTTTCTTAGAATCCTATATTTTGTATACTTTCTTTTTTACTTGTGTTAGTTGAAGGTTTATCTGTTGCTTATAAAGGTTTATTTTTGTTATGTAGGTTATATGGATTCCAGTTTTCTGGATTATCAGTGGAGATTGTTCCGAGGAAAGAAGTGGAATTCATTACATAATCGTGTGGACTTTCATTAGTATAGTCACCGAAGACTACAGTTAAACTCACTTTGTTAACCTGACGATGACCTAAGAAGGTCGAAACGTTATGTACTTTATTTTAATAAAAGTACCAATACCAATACCAGCCGTCTTGAGAATACTAATAGAACAAAATTGATAGGTGTTAGATGAAGAAATGTTCTCTCTTTATGGCGTAGCCACCCCTAACAATGGGCTAAACATGTCTAAGAGTAAGTTTATATGTCATTGAACCTAACTGTGGCATCAGATTTTGTGTTCATGGCTCCACTGAGGCGCCATGCCCCAACTCACAAATCAGCAGGATCGAACGTAGCTCAAGTTCTCAGGTACCATGACGTAGTAGCGTTTGGCGTAATTGGAACAAATTGATTAGCACATTGGAGCTTCTGTGGGCGCAGAGGGTCGTAGGTATTTTACACACATATTTGTTAAAGGAAATTTACCTCAGAGCACGATCATCAAATTAAAAAATCCACACCTTGGTTTTACAATTAAAGTTATAACCTTTAAAAGGTATAAATCTGAATTACACGAACATGCAGAAACGGAAACATTTAAAATAATTATAACTGATTTAACACGATAATAATTAACAAAATTCGAGTTTTGATGACAAGAAACCCACTTTAAATAAAAAATCTATCTCAGAACGGCTGGTGTGGGTATTAACACTTTTACTAATAAAACGGAGAACGAAGTTTCGACCTTCTTAGGTCATCTTCAGGTAAACAAAGAGAGTTTGCAACTGACAGTTTCCGGGCATATGTTTTAGGGATGAGAGTATAAACGAGTACGGGAATGTAGGGGGCGTTGCAGTTGGATGTTAGGTTATTAATTAGTATAGGTATAAAGGTGTTCCTTTATATTGGTTCGATTTTGGTTTTAGTTGTTGTACAAGTTGGGCTTCTCTGATTTTACGTTTGTTTATATTTGTTTCCCTACTTATTATCTGGGTGTTGTTTACTTATGGTTATGTTGTGTTTATTTGATTTGCAGTGTTAAAAAACGTGTCAAGGTGTTTTTTGTATTTTTTTTGTGCGTATTCTCTGAATGTAGTTTCCATTTTTCTGCTTGTTTCTCCAATATAGAACTCGTGGCAGTTGTTGCATTGTATTTTATAGATTGTGTTGTGTTTGTCAGTGTAGTTGTTACATAGTATGAACTTTAGTTTTGTACCTGGTTTTTGAATAAATTTGGTGTGTACTGGAATGTTGTATTTTGTTATTATTTTTTTCCAAATGTTGGTTATTTTTTCGCTGATCTCAGGAACATATGTTATGCAGCAGTATAAGGTTTTGTAGTTTGTTGTATCTTGGGATCTATTATTGTTTGTTTGTTGTTGGTCTAGGTGTGTGTGTACAACTTTTTTCCACGGTTTTTTAAGGAAATTTGTTGATGTTGGTGAAGTGTTGTTTTATTTTGTTGATTTCATTATTAATTTTATCAGGTGGACATAGTTTTGTGGCTGCGTTTATTTGGTTTCTTAATATGCTGAGTTTTTGTTTGTTTCATGTGCCAAGTCCCATGGAATGTATAATCCAGTGTGGGTGATTTTTCTGTGGATTTCTGTTTTGAACTGTGTATCAGTTCTAGTGATCTTAAGGTTAAGAAATGTTATTTGGTTAGTTTTTCCTGTTCACAGGTGAACTTAATGTTGGGGTGTATGGAGTTAACGTGATTGAAAAAATTAAGTGTGTGTTCTGTAGATGTGAATCCAGCAATTGTATCATCAACATATCCCTACCAGTATAGTGGTGGGTGTAAGGCTAAATTGATCGCTTGTGATTCACTCTCTGTCATAAAAATGTTGGCTAGAACTGGTGACGGGATTCCCCCATACTTAGGCCATTTATTTGTAGGTAGTTTTGGTTATTGAGCGTAAAGTTAGTTTTGGTGGTAGTGAATTCTATAAGAGTTGCTAATTGGTTGCTGGGGATGAGGTCTTGGATATAAAGTTCTAAAGCTACCTTGTAGGCTTTGGTGGTTGGGACTTCTGTGAAGGAGAAGATATCATCAAAACTGGCCATTAAGGCTTTATGATTTAGTTGATTAAGAACATATTTAAAGTTAAAGGAGTTTTTAAAAAAGAAGCCGGCTGATGTTACCTATTTAGAAAATGCCCACTTTATATATTTACCGAGGGTGTAGTTAAATGATTCATAGGTCGATATTATGGGTCTTAATGGACAATCTCGTTTCTGAGGTTTGGGAGTGCCGTATAGTTGTGGTGTGCCTGAGTCGGTCTTTCGTCGATCAGAATAAAGGATTTCTGAGATCGTGTTGGTTTGTTTTTTTTCATTTGTAGTTGTATTTTGTTTAATTGGTTTGAGTCTGTAGCTGAAAACTGGAAATTAGTATTCAAATAAATAAATACAGCAGACTTGAAACTGAAAATAGAGAAATACGTGACCACTTGCATACGTTGGAAGTTTTGATAACATTGTTGATGTATTTACAGAGATATCAGCGGTCAGAGACTGATCTCAAGTTGTAACAAGTCCACAAGTAAACCCACAAAGAGTGGAAGACATCGATGCAATTATTCTATTGTTAAACGGTAGCTCTTCTGGTACTGGCACTGTCAGGGTAAAGTCCCACAGAAATTTGTCGATCCTCATCTGGAGCGAGTCTTACATCACACTCGTACACTGACTTCTTCAGGAATCTGAGGATGAAGCTGACGAATCAGAGTAGGATGTCGTCTGGAGCAACCCCGACAATCCTAATGAGGATGAAAGAAGTTATCTTCTTGTTGATGACGAGCCAGGTGATAAAAGAGATGACCAAGCTGCGGCTGTCATTTTCTTCATCTGTGTTAGTGAGACTAAATGATTCTCAAGCTACAGCAACTATTGTAACTGGTAGCACCTCACAACAACTATTGTAACTGGTAGTATTAGTTTTAATAACTGAAGATGGTAGCGAGAAGTTTAAAACTCACTTGAATGGTCATTACAAATCTTTCTCATATGGTAAAGTATCCTCGCATTGGTGGAATGCGTAGATGTGACACCTTTGGCAAACTGTGTATAGTAGCTGTTGTTTGGTTTGTTTTTTTTTTAATTTCGCACAAAGCTACTATTTGCGTTAGCCGTCCCTAATTTAGCAGTGTAAGACTAAAGGGAAAGCAGCTAGTCATCACCACCCACCGCCAACTCTTGGGCTACTCTTTTACCAACGAATAGTGGGATTCACCGTAACATTATAACTCCAATACGGCTGAAAGGGCGAGCATGTTTGGTGTGCGGGAATTCGAACCCTTGACCCTCAGATTATGAGTCGAACACCTTAACCCACCGGGCCATGCCGGGCCCTACAGCTATGAGAACATTATATATCGTATTTTATGCCATGAAAGATGCACTTTTTTCTGGCTGAAATATTTTTGTAGCCTTTATTTTCTGGGCTGTCGGCTGGTGCTTCAGTTGAATGTTATAGTTTATGGTTTCCACTTGATCCGCTAGGTAGGATGACCACGTGACTGCACAATCAATGGCTGAAAGAGTAGTACGACCCTTGGTTTCCTGGTTACAGAATTATTTTTTTTTAATGTGAAACGTTTGACTTTTCAAGAGAATCGATCCCTTGATCAATCTAAGTGGCGAGAACTGTAATGAGTATTCTGCATGGAACCCGTTAGATTCTGCTCTGTGTACCTGAAAAAACAACAACAATTACTGTACGTGCAGTGAATATATATTTTTTTTAAATTTGTATAAAGATATTTGGGGGCTATTTATTGTACCTGCTTAAAATGTGATGGAGTGAATTTAGTCAGTTAACACTTCCCACCGCCAATTTTTGAGGTAATGTTTACAAACCAATAAGAGGATTAACCTTCAAATAACATCGACCTCACGGTTAAAAGAACGAGCATGTTTGTTGATGAGATTCGAACTCGCGACCCATAAGTTAGGGGTCCGTTGTCCCAACCACCATGTCAGCCCAGCGGTGTATTAGGTCTGAGTGGAGGTATATATACTCTTCAAAAAAAGAAACGCAAAAGGCAAAATTTGAGACAAATTGTTAACAAGTTTATTCCGGGTAGTTCTGTATGACATGTGTGAAATTTTGCACAGTCGCTGCTGAACATCCAAAGTCTGCAAAGGCGAAGTCCACGCTCACTAGTTGAAGTTTAACGCCACTCAACGTCAATAACAAGTATGCCCCCCGTGAGCATCAATAACTGCTTGGCATCTCCTACCCATGGAAGCGATGAGATGACGAATCACATCCTGTGGAATGGCTGTCCACTCAGCCTGCAAAGCTGCTGCAAGCTGAGGTAGAGTCCACGGTTGAGGTTGTCGCCGTCGCAGACGTCGGTCCAACTCGTCCCAAAGATGTTAGATGGGGTTTAAATCTGGTGATCTGGAGGGCCAGGGAAGAACGTTGATGTTGTGATGTCTCAAGAAGACAGTGGTGAGTCGGGCTGTGTGAAGACGGGCGTTGTCATGTTGAAAAATGTCGTTGCATGATGGGTTGCACATGGGGCCTAAGAATTTCGTTGACGGTTGCGTACGGTCTGATCGGAAATTCTACGCAGCCCTGATATGGTTGAGGCAGTAGACGTCGCAGTGGTGGTCCTATCCCGAAGGTGACGTAACCGGATGTAGCGATCTTGTGCGGGCGTGGTCACACGAGGTCTGCCAGATCGTGGACGGTCACGATTTGATCCATGTTGTTAGTGACGCTTCCATAGCCTTGTGATGGTGCTTGGGTGGACATTCACAACTCTGGCAACATCTGATCGAGATTCGCCTGCTTCCAAGCGACCAATGGCGTTTTTGCGTTGTGCTTCAGTCAGTCTTGGCGTAACTGTATTGCGTGTCGGTGGCTTAACACTGAGCTATGGAAACTGAGAACCCGTTACTTTATAGGATTTTGCACATGTTGCACTTGCAGAACATGCAGATCTCTCAAACAAATTTATTGGACACGAATGCGTTTTGGCGAAAAATCCGATGTTTACCTCCGTTTTCAAAGTGCACAACATTTATTGTCATTTTGGTCTGACAATAAGTGCCTTAACACGTGTAACATCACATACTCTGAGCTTGTAACGTTATTACATATATTTCTCTTTAAAATAAAAAAATATCCCTTTTGCGTTTCTTTTTTTGAAGAGCATATACTATAATAACAGTACGAGCGCGAAGGTCTACAATTTTAGCTGATGTGGCGAAAATAATTTGGTTAAATAATATTACCGTAATTGTGTGAGGGACTGAATATTAAATACAGTGTTAAAACTATGATAGGCCAAATACTAACGTGCTGGGGCAAGTATAATAAATTATAAATTCAAATTTATTTCGGGATTTATCAAAGCCTCCCCTTGTAAAACAGACCTAACTTACACTTCGAGGAAATCAGTTAACATGAGTATACCGCAATGCCAAGCTAGTGATAGTGATAGTGTCAATATTAGTATGATATTGCTTGTTATAATATCAGATGTCCTTTCATTAACAAAAATAATATTTGGCAGCGGACTTTCCAATAAGCACTTTGTTTTGTAGTTTTTATTATTTTGTAGCTTTTCAGAAAGCACTTTGTTGTGTAGTTTTAATTATTTTGTAGGTTTTTCAATAAACACTTTGTTATGTATTTTTATTTATTTTGTTGTTTTTAGTCAGCACTTTGTTGTGTGGTTTTTACATTATTTTGTAGCTTTTCAGTAAGCACTTTGTTGTGTAGTTGTTAATTATTTTGTAGCTTTTCAGTAAGCACTTTGTTGTGTAGTTTTTATTATTTTAGCATTTGTCGCATTTTCTCAAAACTGTAGATTTAAGAATATCATGTTCAAACTGAATTGGTCCGGCATAGCCAAGTAGTTAAGACACTCGACTCGCAATCTGAGGGTCGCGGGTTCGAATCCCCGTCCCAGTAAATATGCTTGCCCTTTCAGCCGTAGGGGCGTTATAATGTTACGGTCAATCCTACTTTCGTTGGTAAAAGAGTAGCCCAAGAATTAGCGGTGGGTGGTGATGACTAGCTTCCTTCTCTCTAGTCTTACACTGCTAAATTAAGGACGGCTAACATAGCTCGCCCTCCTTTTGTTTGCGCGAAATTCAAAACAAACCAAAATCTTCTACTTTTACATTGCTAAATATGGGATGGCGAACGCATGTAGCCATAATGTAACTTTGCGCGAAATTCGAAAACAAACAATCAAACTGAATTTATTAAAAATCAAGTGACGTAATAACACATTAGGTACTACCAACTGCGTATTGTTAGAAAGGCCTCGAACAAATCACCTGCAGACCGTTGTTACATTGATTGTTGTGATAAAAAAATAAGTCGAATTCGCCCATAAACGTGAAATTCAATCTTAGAATCGACAAGAAAAGTATATACTTCTTAGATCTTCTACATAATTTATGACATGAATAAGGAGTATTTGTTATTATATGAACCATAGAAGTAATCTCTATAAGACTTAAATGTTAGTCTCTGTGTGTTCCCTAAACAATTGCTACTTAGAAATTAAATACAAGCCTGCTGTTCTGTATAAAAACATATGTGTTCCACACGCTTACATTTTTCAAAAGACGTGTTTACAGAGCATGCTATATGTATAATACTAGTTTCTTCCAAGCATATCCGGTGAATAATGTGATAAGCACGTGCCTTTCACGTCTATCGGATATTCAAACAAGTAATTGATGGTGAACGTGTTATTATAAGGTCAATAAAATTATCTTATCTTATACATACTTAACAAAAGGAAGTAACTTATTTCTCCTTGATATCTGAGTTCCGAGAGTGTGTTATGTAGAGAGAGTATTGTCACTCCAATATTAATCTATATGATATAATAAAGCACTTTACGTTCAAAAATAGAAAGACGTCCATATAACTAATTTACTCCAGAAATTCTTTAACAGGATGACTTCCCATGATTCAAGAGAGAAATGGTTAATTTATGATTTTGTAAATGTTACTTTGGAAACCTGTTTCATTTCAAGAGTTCAAGTCGTGGGGGTTTCATACATGGAAATCGTTTTCATTCTAAGATTACGATTTCAATCTGGACGTAAGGTTTTACGAAGTTTATTAAAAATACAAATGAGTTAAACTCTGTTTAGTAACAGACGAAACATGGAGTAAGTTATGGGTAAATGTTCAGCAACAAACTGAACATGGAGTAAGTTATGGGGAAATGGCGCAGATAGCCTAGCTGATTTGTGCCATAAAACACTAAATCAACTATGGGGAAATGTTTAGTAACAAACTGAACATGGAGTAAGTTATGGGAAATGTTTGGTAACAAACTGAACATAGAGTAAGTTATGGGGAAATGTTTGGTAACAAATTGAACATGGAGTAAGTTATGGGGAAATGTTTGGTAGAAAACTGAACATGGAGTAAGTTATGGGGAAATGTTTAGTAATAAATTAACATGGAGTAAGTTATGGGGAAATGTTTGGTAACAAATTGAACATGGAGTAAGTTATGGGGAAATGTTTAGTAACAAACCGAACATGGAGTAAATTATGGGGAAATGTTTGGTAACAGACGAAACATGGAGTAAGTTATGGGGAAATGTTTGGTAACAAACTGAACATGGAGTAAGTTATGAAGAAATGTTTGGTAACAGACGAAACATGGAGTAAGTTATGGGGAAATGTTTAGTAACAAACTCAACATGGAGTAAGTTATGGGGAAATGTTTGGTAACAAACTGAACATGGAGTAAATTATGGGGAAATGTTTGGTAACAAACTGAACATGGAGTAAGTTATGGGGAAATGTTTGGTAACAAACTGAACATGGAGTAAGTTATGGGGAAATGTTTGGTAACAAACTGAACATGGAGTAAGTTATGGGGAAATGTTTAGTAACAAACCGAACATGGAGTAAGTTATGGGGAAATGTTTGGTAACAAACCGAACATGGAGTAAGTTATGGGGAAATGTTTGGTAACAAACTGAACATGGAGTAAGTTATGGGGAAATGTTTGGTAACAAACTGAACATGGAGTAAGTTATGGGGAAATGTTTGGTAACAAATTGAACATGGAGTAAGTTATGGGGAAATGTTTAGTAACAAACCGAACATGGAGTAAGTTATGTGGAAATGTTTGGTAACAAACTGAACATGGAGTAAGTTATGGGGAAATGTTTGGTAACAAACTGAAGATGGAGTAAGTTATGGGGAAATGTTTAGTAACAAATTGAACATGGAGTAAGTTATGGGGAAATGTTTAGTAACAAACCGAACATGGAGTAAGTTATGGGGAAATGTTTGGTAACAGACGAAACATGGAGTAAGTTATGGGGAAATGTTTAGTAACAAACTGAACATGGAGGAAGTTATGGGGAAATGTTTAGTAACAAACTGAACATGGAGTAAATTATGGGGAAATGTTTGGTAACAGACGAAACATGGAGTAAGTTATGGGGAAATGTTTGGTAACAAACTGAACATGGAGTATGTTATGGGGAAATGTTTGGTAAGAGACGAAACATGAAATACGTTATAGAGAAATGTTTAGTAACAAACTGAACATGGAGTAAGTTATGGGGAAATGTTTGGTAACAGACGAAACATGGAGTTAGTTATGGGGAAATGTTTGGTAACAAAGTGAACATTGAGTAAGTTATGGGGAAATGTTTAGTAACAAACTGAACATGGAGTAAGTTATGGGGAAATGGCGCAGATAGCCTAGCTGATTTGTGCCATAAAACACTAAATCAACTATGGGGAAATGTTTAGTAACAAACTGAACATGGAGTAAGTTATGGGAAATGTTTGATAACAAACTGAACATAGAGTAAGTTATGGGGAAATGTTTGGTAACAAATTGAACATGGAGTAAGTTATGGGGAAATGTTTGGTAGCAAACTGAACATGGAGTAAGTTATGGGGAAATGTTTAGTAACAAACAGAACATGGAGTAAGTTATGGGGAAATGTTTAGTAACAAACCGAACATGGAGTAAATTATGGGGAAATGTTTGGTAACAGACGAAACATGGAGTAAGTTATGGGGAAATGTTTGGTAACAAACTGAACATGGAGTAAGTTATAGGGAAATGTTTGGTAACAGACGAAACATGGAGTAAGTTATGGGGAAATGTTTAGTAACAAACTCAACATGGAGTAAGTTATGGGGAAATGTTTGGTAACAAACTGAACATGGAGTAAATTATGGGGAAATGTTTGGTAACAAACTGAACATGGAGTAAGTTATGGGGAAATGTTTGGTAACAAATTGAACATGGAGTATGTTATGGGGAAATGTTTAGTAACAAACCGAACATGGAGTAAGTTATGGGGAAATGTTTGGTAACAGACGAAACATGGAGTTAGTTATGGGGAAATGTTTGGTAACAAAGTGAACATTGAGTAAGTTATGGGGAAATGTTTAGTAACAAACTGAACATGGAGTAAGTTATGGGGAAATGGCGCAGATAGCCTAGCTGATTTGTGCCATAAAACACTAAATCAACTATGGGGAAATGTTTAGTAACAAACTGAACATGGAGTAAGTTATGGGAAATGTTTGATAACAAACTGAACATAGAGTAAGTTATGGGGAAATGTTTGGTAACAAATTGAACATGGAGTAAGTTATGGGGAAATGTTTGGTAGCAAACTGAACATGGAGTAAGTTATGGGGAAATGTTTAGTAACAAACAGAACATGGAGTAAGTTATGGGGAAATGTTTAGTAACAAACCGAACATGGAGTAAATTATGGGGAAATGTTTGGTAACAGACGAAACATGGAGTAAGTTATGGGGAAATGTTTGGTAACAAACTGAACATGGAGTAAGTTATAGGAAATGTTTGGTAACAGACGAAACATGGAGTAAGTTATGGGGAAATGTTTAGTAACAAACTCAACATGGAGTAAGTTATGGGGAAATGTTTGGTAACAAACTGAACATGGAGTAAATTATGGGGAAATGTTTGGTAACAAACTGAACATGGAGTAAGTTATGGGGAAATGTTTGGTAACAAATTGAACATGGAGTATGTTATGGGGAAATGTTTAGTAACAAACCGAACATGGAGTAAGTTATGGGGAAATGTTTGGTAACAAACTGAACATGGAGTAAGTTATGGGGAAATGTTTGGTAACAAACTGAAGATGGAGTAAGTTATGGGGAAATGTTTAGTAACAGATGAAACATGAAGTAAGTTATAAGGAAATGTTTAGTAACAAACTGAACATGGAGTAAGTTATGGGGAAATGTGTGGTAACAAACTGAACATGGAGTAAGTTATGGGGAAATGTTTGGTAACAAATTGAACATGGAGTAAGTTATGGGGAAATGTTTAGTAACAAACCGAACATGGAGTAAGTTATGGGGAAATGTTTGGTAACAGACGAAACATGGAGTAAGTTATGGGGAAATGTTTAGTAACAAACTCAACATGGAGTAAGTTATGGGGAAATGTTTAGTAACAAACTGAACATGGAGTAAATTATGGGGAAATGTTTGGTAACAGACGAAACATGGAGTAAGTTATGGGGAAATGTTTGGTAACAAACTGAACATGGAGTAAGTTATGGGGAAATGTTTGGTAAGAGACGAAACATGAAATACGTTATAGAGAAATGTTTAGTAACAAACTGAACATGGAGTAAGTTATGGGGAAATGTTTAGTAACAAACCGAACATGGAGTAAGTTATGGGGAAATGTTTGGTAACAAACTGAACATGGAGTAAGTTATGGGGAAATGTTTAGTAACAAACTGAACATGGAGTAAGTTATGGGGAAATGGCGCAGATAGCCTAGCTGATTTGTGCCATAAAACACTAAATCAACTATGGGGAAATGTTTAGTAACAAACTGAACATGGAGTAAGTTATGGGAAATGTTTGGTAACAAACTGAACATAGAGTAAGTTATGGGGAAATGTTTGGTAACAAATTGAACATGGAGTAAGTTATGGGGAAATGTTTGGTAACAAACCGAACATGGAGTAAGTTATGGGGAAATGTTTAGTAACAAACTGAACATGGAGTAAGTTATGGGGAAATGTTTGGTAACAAATTGAACATGGAGTAAGTTATGGGGAAATGTTTAGTAACAAACCGAACATGGAGTAAATTATGGGGAAATGTTTGGTAACAGACGAAACATGGAGTAAGTTATGGGGAAATGTTTGGTAACAAACTGAACATGGAGTAAGTTATAGGGAAATGTTTGGTAACAGACGAAACATGGAGTAAGTTATGGGGAAATGTTTAGTAACAAACTCAACATGGAGTAAGTTATGGGGAAATGTTTGGTAACAAACTGAACATGGAGTAAATTATGGGGAAATGTTTGGTAACAAACTGAACATGGAGTAAGTTATGGGGAAATGTTTGGTAACAAACAGAACATGGAGTAAGTTATGGGGAAATGTTTGGTAACAAACTGAACATGGAGTAAGTTATGGGGAAATGTTTAGTAACAAACCGAACATGGAGTAAGTTATGGGGAAATGTTTGGTAACAAACTGAACATGGAGTAAGTTATGGGGAAATGTTTGGTAACAAACTGAACATGGAGTAAGTTATGGGGAAATGTTTAGTAACAAACTGAACATGGAGTAAGTTATGGGGAAATGTTTGGTAACAGACGAAACATGGAGTAAGTTATGGGGAAATGTTTGGTAACAAACTGAACATGGAGTAAGTTATGGGGAAATGTTTGGTAAGAGACGAAACATGAAATAAGTTATAGAGAAATGTTTAGTAACAAACTGAACATGGAGTAAGTTTTGGGGAAATGTTTGGTAACAGACGAAACATGGAGTAAATTATGGGGAAATGTTTGGTAACAGACGAAACATGGAGTAAGTTATGGGGAAATGTTTGGTAACAAACTGAACATGGAGTAAGTTATGGGGAAATGTTTGGTAAGAGACGAAACATGAAATACGTTATAGAGAAATGTTTAGTAACAAACTGAACATGGAGTAAGTTATGGGGAAATGTTTGGTAACAGACGAAACATGGAGTAAGTTATGGGGAAATGTTTGGTAACAAAGTGAACATGGAGTAAGTTATGGGGAAATGTTTAGTAACAAACTGAACATGGAGTAAGTTATGGGGAAATGTTTGGTAACAAACTGAAGATGGAGTAAGTTATGGGGAAATGTTTAGTAACAGATGAAACATGAAGTAAGTTATGGGGAAATGTTTAGTAACAAACTGAACATGGAGTAAGTTATGGGGAAATGTTTGGTAACAAACTGAACATGGAGTAAGTTATGGGGAAATGTTTAGTAACAAACTGAACATGGAGTAAGTTATGGGGAAATGTTTAGTAACAAACCGAACATGGAGTAAGTTATGGGGAAATGTTTGGTAACAGACGAAACATGGAGTAAGTTATGGGGAAATGTTTAGTAACAAACTCAACATGGAGTAAGTTATGGGGAAATGTTTAGTAACAAACTGAACATGGAGTAAATTATGGGGAAATGTTTGGTAACAGACGAAACATGGAGTAAGTTATGGGGAAATGTTTGGTAACAAACTGAACATGGAGTAAGTTATGGGGAAATGTTTGGTAAGAGACGAAACATGAAATACGTTATAGAGAAATGTTTAGTAACAAACTGAACATGGAGTAAGTTATGGGGAAATGTTTGGTAACAGACGAAACATGGAGTAAGTTATGGGGAAATGTTTGGTAACAAAGTGAACATTGAGTAAGTTATGGGGAAATGTTTAGTAACAAACTGAACATGGAGTAAGTTATGGGGAAATGGCGCAGATAGCCTAGCTGATTTGTGCCATAAAACACTAAATCAACTATGGGGAAATGTTTAGTAACAAACTGAACATGGAGTAAGTTATGGGAAATGTTTGGTAACAAACTGAACATAGAGTAAGTTATGGGGAAATGTTTGGTAACAAATTGAACATGGAGTAAGTTATGGGGAAATGTTTGGTAAGAGACGAAACATGAAATACGTTATAGAGAAATGTTTAGTAACAAACTGAACATGGAGTAAGTTATGGGGAAATGTTTAGTAACAAACCGAACATGGAGTAAGTTATGGGGAAATGTTTGGTAACAAACTGAACATGGAGTAAGTTATGGGGAAATGTTTAGTAACAAACTGAACATGGAGTAAGTTATGGGGAAATGGCGCAGATAGCCTAGCTGATTTGTGCCATAAAACACTAAATCAACTATGGGGAAATGTTTAGTAACAAACTGAACATGGAGTAAGTTATGGGAAATGTTTGGTAACAAACTGAACATAGAGTAAGTTATGGGGAAATGTTTGGTAACAAACTGAACATGGAGTAAGTTATGGGGAAATGTTTGGTAACAAACTGAACATGGAGTAAGTTATGGGGAAATGTTTAGTAACAAACTGAACATGGAGTAAGTTATGGGGAAATGTTTGGTAACAAACTGAACATGGAGTAAGTTATGGGGAAATGTTTAGTAACAAACCGAACATGGAGTAAATTATGGGGAAATGTTTGGTAACAGACGAAACATGGAGTAAGTTATGGGGAAATGTTTGGTAACAAACTGAACATGGAGTAAGTTATAGGGAAATGTTTGGTAACAGACGAAACATGGAGTAAGTTATGGGGAAATGTTTAGTAACAAACTCAACATGGAGTAAGTTATGGGGAAATGTTTGGTAACAAACTGAACATGGAGTAAATTATGGGGAAATGTTTGGTAACAAACTGAACATGGAGTAAGTTATGGGGAAATGTTTGGTAACAAACTGAACATGGAGTAAGTTATGGGGAAATGTTTGGTAACAAATTGAACATGGAGTAAGTTATGGGGAAATGTTTAGTAACAAACCGAACATGGAGTAAGTTATGGGGAAATGTTTGGTAACAAACCGAACATGGAGTAAGTTATGGGGAAATGTTTGGTAACAAACTGAAGATGGAGTAAGTTATGGGGAAATATTTAGTAACAGATGAAACATGAAGTAAGTTATGGGGAAATGTTTAGTAACAAACTGAACATGGAGTAAGTTATGGGGAAATGTTTGGTAACAAACTGAACATGGAGTAAGTTATGGGGAAATGTTTGGTAACAAATTGAACATGGAGTAAGTTATGGGGAAATGTTTAGTAACAAACCGAACATGGAATAAGTTATGGGGAAATGTTTGGTAACAGACGAAACATGGAGTAAGTTATGGGGAAATGTTTAGTAACAAACTCAACATGGAGTAAGTTATGGGGAAATGTTTAGTAACAAACTGAACATGGAGTAAATTATGGGGAAATGTTTGGTAACAGACGAAACATGGAGTAAGTTATGGGGAAATGTTTGGTAACAAACTGAACATGGAGTAAGTTATGGGGAAATGTTTGGTAAGAGACGAAACATGAAATACGTTATAGAGAAATGTTTAGTAACAAACTGAACATGGAGTAAGTTATGGGGAAATGTTTAGTAACAAACCGAACATGGAGTAAGTTATGGGGAAATGTTTGGTAACAAACTGAACATGGAGTAAGTTATGGGGAAATGTTTGGTAACAAACTGAAGATGGAGTAAGTTATGGGGAAATGTTTAGTAACAGATGAAACATGAAGTAAGTTATGGGGAAATGTTTAGTAACAAACTGAACATGGAGTAAGTTATGGGGAAATGTTTGGTAACAAACTGAACATGGAATAAGTTATGGGGAAATGTTTGGTAACAAATTGAACATGGAGTAAGTTATGGGGAAATGTTTAGTAACAAACCGAACATGGAGTAAGTTATGGGGAAATGTTTAATAACAGACGAAACATGGAGTAAGTTATGGGGAAATGTTCAGTAACAAACTCAACATGGAGTAAGTTATGGGGAAATGTTTAGTAACAAACTGAACATGGAGTAAATTATGGGGAAATGTTTGGAAACAGACGAAAGATGGAGTAAGTTATGGGGAAATGTTTGGTAACAAACTGAACATGGAGTAAATTATGGGGAAATGTTTGGTAAGAGACGAAACATGAAATACGTTATAGAGAAATGTTTAGTAACAAACTGAACATGGAGTAAGTTATGGGGAAATGTTTGGTAACAGACGAAACATGGAGTAAGTTATGGGGAAATGTTTAGTAACAAACTGAACATGGAGTAAGTTATGGGGAAATGGCGCAGATAGCCTAGCTGATTTGTGCCATAAAACACTAAATCAACTATGGGGAAATGTTCAGTAACAAACTGAACATGGAGTAAGTTATGGGAAATGTTTAGTAATAAACTGAACATGGAGTAAGTTATGGGGAAATGTTTGGTAACAAATTGAACATGGAGTAAGTTATGGAGAAATGTTTGGTAACAGACGAAACATGGAGTAAGTTATGGGGAAATGTTTAGTAACAAACTGAACATGGAGTAAATTATGGGGAAATGTTTGGTAACAAATTGAACATGGAGTAAGTTATGGGGAAATGTTTGGTAGCAAACTGAACATGGAGTAAGTTATGGGGAAATGTTTAGTAATAAACTGAACATGGAGTAAGTTATGGGGAAATGTTTGGTAACAAATTGAACATGGAGTAAGTTATGGGGAAATGTTTGGTAACAGACGAAACATGGAGTAAGTTATGGGGAAATGTTTAGTAACAAACTGAACATGGAGTAAATTATGGGGAAATGTTTGGTAACAGACGAAACATGGAGTAAGTTATGGGGAAATGTTTGGTAACAAACTGAACATGGAGTAAGTTATGGGGAAATGTTTGGTAAGAGACGAAACATGAAATACGTTATAGAGAAATGTTCAGTAACAAACTGAACATGGAGTAAGTTATGGGGAAATGTTTGGTAACAGACGAAACATGGAGTAAGTTATGGGGAAATGTTTGGTAACAAAGTGAACATTGAGTAAGTTATGGGGAAATGTTTAGTAACAAACTGAACATGGAGTAAGTTATGGGGAAATGGCGCAGATAGCCTAGCTGATTTGTGCCATAAAACACTAAATCAACTATGGGGAAATGTTTAGTAACAAACTGAACATGGAGTAAGTTATGGGAAATGTTTGGTAACAAACTGAACATAGAGTAAGTTATGGGGAAATGTTTGGTAACAAATTGAACATGGAGTAAGTTATGGGGAAATGTTTGGTAGCAAACTGAACATGGAGTAAGTTATGGGGAAATGTTTAGTAATAAACTGAACATGGAGTAAGTTATGGGGAAATGTTTGGTAACAAATTGAACATGGAGTAAGTTATGGGGAAATGTTTAGTAACAAACCGAACATGGAGTAAGTTATGGGGAAATATTTAGTAACAAACCGAACATGGAGTAAATTATGGGGAAATGTTTGGTAACAGACGAAACATGGAGTGAGTTATGGGGAAATGTTTGGTAACAAACTGAACATGGAGTAAGTTATAGGGAAATGTTTGGTAACAGACGAAACATGGAGTAAGTTATGGGGAAATGTTTAGTAACAAATTCAACATGGAGTAAGTTATGGGGAAATGTTTGGTAACAAACTGAACATGGAGTAAATTATGGGGAAATGTTTGGTAACAAACTGAACATGGAGTATGTTATGGGGAAATGTTTGGTAACAAACTGAACATGGAGTAAGTTATGGGGAAATGTTTGGTAACAAACTGAACATGGAGTAAGTTATGGGGAAATGTTTGGTAACAAACTGAACATGGAGTAAGTTATGGGGAAATGTTTAGTAAAAACCGAACATGGAGTAAGTTATGGGGAAATGTTTGGTAACAAACTGAACATGGAGTAAGTTATGGGGAAATGTTTGGTAACAAACTGAATATGGAGTAAGTTATAGGGAAATGTTTAGTAACAAACTGAACATGGAGTAAGTTATGGGGAAATGTTTGGTAACAAACTGAACATGGAGTAAGTTATGGGGAAATGTTTGGTAACAAACTGAACATGGAGTAAGTTATGGGGAAATGTTTAGTAACAAACCGAACATGGAGTAAGTTATGGGGAAATGTTTGGTAACAGACGAAACATGGAGTAAGTTATGGGGAAATGTTTAGTAACAAACTGAACATGGAGTAAATTATGGGGAAATGTTTGGTAACAGACGAAACATGGAGTAAGTTATGGGGAAATGTTTGGTAACAAACTGAACATGGAGTAAGTTATGGGGAAATGTTTGGTAAGAGACGAAACATGAAATACGTTATAGAGAAATGTTTCGTAACAAACTGAACATGGAGTAAGTTATGGGGAAATGTTCAGTAACAAAATCGAACATGGAGTAAGTTATGGGGAAATGTTTAGTAACAAACTGAACATGGAGTAAATTATGGGGAAATGTTTGGTAACAGACGAAACATGGAGTAAGTTATGGGGAAATGTTTGGTAACAAACTGAACAAGGAGTAAGTTATGGGGAAATGTTTGGTAAGAGACGAAACATGAAATACGTTATAGAGAAATGTTTAGTAACAAACTGAACATGGAGTAAGTTATGGGGAAATGTTTCGTAACAAACCGAACATGGAGTAAGTTATGAGGAAATGTTTGGTAACAGACGAAACATGGAGTAAGTTATGGGGAAATGTTTAGTAACAAACTCAACATGGAGTAAGTTATGGGGAAATGTTTAGTAACAAACTGAACATGGAGTAAATTATGGGGAAATGTTTGGTAACAGACGAAACATGGAGTAAGTTATGGGGAAATGTTTGGTAACAAACTGAACATGGAGTAAGTTATGGGGAAATGTTTGGTAAGAGACGAAACATGAAATACGTTATAGAGAAATGTTTAGTAACAAACTGAACATGGAGTAAGTTATGGGGAAATGTTTGGTAACAGACGAAACATGGAGTAAGTTATGGGGAAATGTTTGGTAACAAAGTGAACATTGAGTAAGTTATGGGGAAATGTTTAGTAACAAACTCAACATGGAGTAAGTTATGGGGAAATGGCGCAGATAGCCTAGCTGATTTGTGCCATAAAACACTAAATCAACTATGGGGAAATGTTTAGTAACAAACTGAACATGGAGTAAGTTATGGGAAATGTTTGGTAACAAACTGAACATAGAGTAAGTTATGGGGAAATGTTTGGTAACAAATTGAACATGGAGTAAGTTATGGGGAAATGTTTGGTAAGAGACGAAACATGAAATACGTTATAGAGAAATGTTTAGTAACAAACTGAACATGGAGTAAGTTATGGGGAAATGTTTAGTAACAAACCGAACATGGAGTAAGTTATGGGGAAATGTTTGGTAACAAACTGAACACGGAGTAAGTTATGGGGAAATGTTTAGTAACAAACTGAACATGGAGTAAGTTATGGAGAAATGGCGCAGATAGCCTAGCTGATTTGTGCCATAAAACACTAAATCAACTATGGGGAAATGTTTAGTAACAAACTGAACATGGAGTAAGTTATGGGAAATGTTTGGGAACAAACTGAACATAGAATAAGTTATGGGGAAATGTTTGGTAACAAATTGAACATGGAGTAAGTTATGGGGAAATGTTTGGTAACAAACTGAACATGGAGTAAGTTATGGGGAAATGTTTAGTAATAAACTGAACATGGAGTAAGTTATGGGGAAATGTTTGGTAACAAATTGAACATGGAGTAAGTTATGGGGAAATGTTTAGTAACAAACCGAACATGGAGTAAATTATGGGGAAATGTTTGGTAACAGACGAAACATGGAGTAAGTTATGGGGAAATGTTTGGTAACAAACTGAACATGGAGTAAGTTATAGGAAATGTTTGGTAACAGACGAAACATGGAGTAAGTTATGGGGAAATGTTTAGTAACAAACTCAACATGGAGTAAGTTATGGGGAAATGTTTGGTAACAAACTGAACATGGAGTAAATTATGGGGAAATGTTTGGTAACAAACTGAACATGGAGTAAGTTATGGGGAAATGTTTGGTAACAAACTGAACATGGAGTAAGTTATGGGGAAATGTTTGGTAACAAACTGAACATGGAGTAAGTTATGGGGAAATGTTTAGTAACAAACCGAACATGGAGTAAGTTATGGGGAAATGTTTGGTAACAAACCGAACATGGAGTAAGTTATGAAGAAATGTTTGGTAACAAACTGAAGATGGAGTAAGTTATGGGGAAATATTTAGTAACAGATGAAACATGAAGTAAGTTATGGGGAAATGTTTAGTAACAAACTGAACATGGAGTAAGTTATGGGGAAATGTTTGGTAACAAACTGAACATGGAGTAAGTTATGGGGAAATGTTTGGTAACAAACTGAACATGGAGTAAGTTATGGGGAAATGTTTAGTAACAAACCGAACATGGAATAAGTTATGGGGAAATGTTTGGTAACAGACGAAACATGGAGTAAGTTATGGGGAAATGTTTAGTAACAAACTCAACATGGAGTAAGTTATGGGGAAATGTTTAGTAACAAACTGAACATGGAGTAAATTATGGAAAAATGTTTGGTAACAGACGAAACATGGAGTAAGTTATGGGGAAATGTTTGGTAACAAACTGAACATGGAGTAAGTTATGGGGAAATGTTTGGTAAGAGACGAAACATGAAATACGTTATAGAAATGTTTAGTAACAAACTGAACATGGAGTAAGTTATGGGGAAATGTTTAGTAACAAACCGAACATGGAGTAAGTTATGGGGAAATGTTTGGTAACAAACTGAACATGGAGTAAGTTATGGGGAAATGTTTGGTAACAAACTGAAGATGGAGTAAGTTATGGAGAAATGTTTAGTAACAGATGAAACATGAAGTAAGTTATGGGGAAATGTTTAGTAACAAACTGAACATGGAGTAAGTTATGGGGAAATGTTTGGTAACAAACTGAACATGGAGTAAGTTATGGGGAAATGTTTGGTAACAAATTGAACATGGAGTAAGTTATGGGGAAATGTTTAGTAACAAACCGAACATGGAGTAAGTTATGGGGAAATGTTTAATAACAGACGAAACATGGAGTAAGTTATGGGGAAATGTTCAGTAACAAACTCAACATGGAGTAAGTTATGGGGAAATGTTTAGTAACAAACTGAACATGGAGTAAATTATGGGGAAATGTTTGGTAACAGACGAAAGATGGAGTAAGTTATGGGGAAATGTTTGGTAAGAGACGAAACATGAAATACGTTATAGAGAAATGTTTAGTAACAAACTGAACATGGAGTAAGTTATGGGGAAATGTTTGGTAACAGACGAAACATGGAGTAAGTTATGGGGAAATGTTTAGTAACAAACTGAACATGGAGTAAGTTATGGGGAAATGGGCAGATAAGCTGATTTGTGCCATAAAACACTAAATCAACTATGGGGAAATGTTCAGTAACAAACTGAACATGGAGTAAGTTATGGGAAATGTTTAGTAATAAACTGAACATGGAGTAAGTTATGGGGAAATGTTTGGTAACAAATTGAACATGGAGTAAGTTATGGAGAAATGTTTGGTAACAGACGAAACATGGAGTAAGTTATGGGGAAATGTTTAGTAACAAACTGAACATGGAGTAAATTATGGGGAAATGTTTGGTAACAAATTGAACATGGAGTAAGTTATGGGGAAATGTTTGGTAGCAAACTGAACATGGAGTAAGTTATGGGGAAATGTTTAGTAATAAACTGAACATGGAAGTAAGTTATGGGGAAATGTTTGGTAACAAACTGAACATGGAGTAAGATTGGGGAAATGTTTGGTAACAGACAGAAACATGGAGTAAGTTATAGGGAAATGTTTAGTAACAAACTGAACATGGAGTAAATTATGGGGAAATGTTTGGTAACAGACAGAAACATGGAGTAAGTTATAGAAATGTTTGGTAACAAACTGAACATGGAGTAAGTTATGGGGAAATGTTTGGTAAGAGACGAAACATGAAATACGTTATAGAAATGTTCAGTAACAAACTGAACATGGAGTAAGTTATGGGGAAATGTTTGGTAACAGACGAAACATGGAGTAAGTTATGGGGAAATGTTTGGTAACAAAGTGAACATTGAGTAAGTTATGGGGAAATGTTTAGTAACAAACTGAACATGGAGTAAGTTATGGGGAAATGGCGCAGATAGCCTAGCTGATTTGTGCCATAAAACACTAAATCAACTATGGGGAAATGTTTAGTAACAAACTGAACATGGAGTAAGTTATAGGAAATGTTTGGTAACAAACTGAACATAGAAGTAAGTTATGGGGAAATGTTTGGTAACAAATTGAACATGGAGTAAGTTATGGGGAAATGTTTGGTAACAAACTGAACATGGAGTAAGTTATGGGAAATGTTTAGTAATAAACTGAAAATGGAGTAAGTTATGGGGAAATGTTTGGTAACAAACTGAACATGGAGTAAGTTATGGGGAAATGTTTAGTAACAAACCGAACATGGAGTAAGTTATGGGGAAATGTTTAGTAACAAACCGAACATGGAGTAAATTATGGGGAAATGTTTGGTAACAGACGAAAACATGGAGTGAGTTATGGGGAAATGTTTGGTAACAAACTGAACATGGAGTAAGTTATAGGAAATGTTTGGTAACAGACGAAACATGGAGTAAGTTATGGGGAAATGTTTAGTAACAAATTCAACATGGAGTAAGTTATAGGGAAATGTTTGGTAACAAACTGAACATGGAGTAAATTATGGGGAAATGTTTGGTAACAAACTGAACATGGAGTATGTTATGGGGAAATGTTTGGTAACAAACTGAACATGGAGTAAGTTATGGGGAAATGTTTGGTAACAAATTGAACATGGAGTAAGTTATGGGGAAATGTTTAGTAACAAACCGAACATGGCGTAAGTTATGGGGAAATGTTTAGTAACAAACTGAACATGGAGTAAGTTATGGGGAAATGTTTGGTAACAAACTGAATATGGAGTAAGTTATAGGGAAATGTTTAGTAACAGATGAAACATGAAGTAAGTTATGGGGAAATGTTTAGTAACAAACTGAACATGGAGTAAGTTATGGGGAAATGTTTGGTAACAAACTGAACATGGAGTAAGTTATGGGGAAATGTTTGGTAACAAATTGAACATGGAGTAAGTTATGGGGAAATGTTTAGGAACAAACCGAACATGGAGTAAGTTATGGGGAAATGTTTGGTAACAGACGAAACATGGAGTAAGTTATGGGGAAATGTTTAGTAACAAACTGAACATGGAGTAAATTATGGGGAAATGTTTGGTAACAGACGAAACATGGAGTAAGTTATGGGGAAATGTTTGGTAACAAACTGAACATGGAAGTAAGTTATGGGGAAATGTTTGGTAAGAGACGAAACATGAAATACGTTATAGAGAAATGTTTAGTAACAAACTGAACATGGAGTAAGTTATGGGGAAATGTTCAGTAACAAAATCGAACATGGAATAAGTTATGGGGAAATGTTTAGTAACAAACTGAACATGGAGTAAATTATGGGGAAATGTTTGGTAACAGACGAAACATGGAGTAAGTTATGGGGAAATGTTTGGTAACAAACTGAACAAGGAGTAAGTTATGGGGAAATGTTTGGTAAGAGACGAAACATGAAATACGTTATAGAGAAATGTTTAGTAACAAACTGAACATGGAGTAAGTTATGGGGAAATGTTTAGTAACAAACCGAACATGGAGTAAGTTATGGGGAAATGTTTGGTAACAGACGAAACATGGAGTAAGTTATGGGGAAATGTTTAGTAACAAACTCAACATGGAGTAAGTTATGGGGAAATGTTTAGTAACAAACTGAACATGGAGTAAATTATGGGGAAATGTTTGGTAACAGACGAAACATGGAGTAAGTTATGGGGAAATGTTTGGTAACAAACTGAACATGGAGTAAGTTATGGGGAAATGTTTGGTAACAAACTGAACATGGAGTAAGTTATGGGGAAATGTTTGGTAAGAGACGAAACATGAAATACGTTATAGAAATGTTTAGTAACAAACTGAACATGGAGTAAGTTATGGGGAAATGTTTAGTAACAAACCGAACATGGAGTAAGTTATGGGGAAATGTTTAGTAACAAACCGAACATGGAGTAAGTTATGGGGAAATGTTTGGTAACAAACTGAACATGGAGTAAGTTATGGGGAAATGTTTGGTAACAAACTGAAGATGGAGTAAGTTATGGGAAATGTTTAGTAACAGATGAAACATGAAGTAAGTTATGGGGAAATGTTTAGTAACAAACTGAACATGGAGTAAGTTATGGGGAAATGTTTGGTAACAAACTGAACATGGAGTAAGTTATGGGGAAATGTTTGGTAACAAATTGAACATGGAGTAAGTTATGGGGAAATGTTTAGTAACACACCGAACATGGAGTAAGTTATGGGGAAATGTTTAGTAACAGATGAAACATGAAGTAAGTTATGGGGAAATGTTTAGTAACAAACTGAACATGGAGTAAGTTATGGGGAAATGTTTGGTAACAAACTAGAACATGGAAGTAAGTTATGGGGAAATGTTTGGTAACAAATTGAACATGGAGTAAGTTATGGGGAAATGTTTAGTAACAAACCGAACATGGAGTAAGTTATGGGGAAATGTTTGGTAACAGACGAAACATGGAGTAAGTTATGGGGAAATGTTTAGTAACAAACTCAACATGGAGTAAGTTATGGGGAAATGTTTAGTAACAAACTGAACATGGAGTAAATTATGGGGAAATGTTTGGTAACAGACGAAACATGGAGTAAGTTATGGGGAAATGTTTGGTACCAAACTGAACATGGAGTAAGTTATGGGGAAATGTTTGGTAAGAGACGAAACATGAAATACGTTATAGAGAAATGTTTAGTAACAAACTGAACATGGAGTAAGTTATGGGGAAATGTTTAGTAACAAACCGAACATGGAGTAAGTTATGGGGAAATGTTTGGTAACAAACTGAACATGGAGTAAGTTATGGGGAAATGTTTAGTAACAAACTGAACATGGAGTAAGTTATGGGGAAATGGCGCAGATAGCCTAGCTGATTTGTGCCATAAAACACTAAATCAACTATGGGGAAATGTTTAGTAATAAACTGAACATGGAGTAAGTTATGGGAAATGTTTGGTAACAAACTGAACTTAGAGTAAGTTATGGGGAAATGTTTGGTAACAAATTGAACATGGAGTAAGTTATGGGGAAATGTTTGGTAGCAAACTGAACATGGAGTAAGTTATGGGGAAATGTTTAGTAATAAACTGAACATGGAGTAAGTTATGGGGAAATGTTTGGTAACAAATTGAACATGGAGTAAGTTATGGGGAAATGTTTAGTAACAAACCGAACATGGAGTAAATTATGGTGAAATGTTTGGTAACAGACGAAACATGGAGTAAGTTATGGGGAAATGTTTGGTAACAAACTGAACATGGAAGTAAGTTATAGGGAAATGTTTGGTAACAGACGAAACATGGAGTAAGTTATGGGAAATGTTTAGTAACAAACTCAACATGGAGTAAGTTATGGGGAAATGTTTGGTAACAAACTGAACATGGAGTAAATTATGGGGAAATGTTTGGTAACAAACTGAACATGGAGTAAGTTATGGGGAAATGTTTGGTAACAAACTGAACATGGAGTAAGTTATGGGGAAAAGTTTGGTAACAAATTGAACATGGAGTAAGTTATGGGGAAATGTTTAGTAACAAACCGAACATGGAGTAAGTTATGGGGAAATGTTTGGTAACAAACTGAACATGGAAGTAAGTTATGGGAAATGTTTGGTAACAAACTGAAGATGGAGTAAGTTATGGGGAAATGTTTAGTAACAAACTGAACATGGAGTAAATTATGGGGAAATGTTTGGTAACAGACGAAACATGGAGTAAGTTATGGGGAAATGTTTGGTAACAAACTGAACATGGAGTAAGTTATGGGGAAATGTTTGGTAAGAGACGAAACATGAAATACGTTATAGAAATGTTTAGTAACAAACTGAACATGGAGTAAGTTATGGGGAAATGTTTGGTAACAGACGAAACATGGAGTAAGTTATGGGGAAATGTTTGGTAACAAAGTGAACATTGAGTAAGTTATGGGGAAATGTTTAGTAATAAACTGAACATGGAGTAAGTTATGGGGAAATGTTTAGTAACAAACTGAACATGGAGTAAGTTATGGGGAAATGTTTAGTAACAAACCGAACATGGAGTAAGTTATGGGGAAATGTTTAGTAACAAACCGAACATGGAGTAAATTATGGGGAAATGTTTGGTAACAGACGAAACATGGAGTAAGTTATAGGGAAATGTTTGGTAACAAACTGAACATGGAGTAAGTTATAGGGAAATGTTTGGTAACAGACAGAAACATGGAGTAAGTTATGGGGAAATGTTTAGTAACAAATTCAACATGGAGTAAGTTATGGGGAAATGTTTGGTAACAAACTGAACATGGAAGTAAATTATGGGGAAATGTTTAGTAACAAACTGAACATGGAGTATGTTATGGGGAAATGTTTGGTAACAAACTGAACATGGAGTAAGTTATGGGGAAATGTTTAGTAACAAACTGAACATGGAGTAAGTTATAGGAAATGTTTAGTAACAAACCGAACATGGAGTAAGTTATGGGGAAATGTTTAGTAACAAACTGAACATGGAGTAAGTTATGGGGAAACGTTTGGTAACAAACTGAAGATGGAGTAAGTTATGGGGAAATGTTTAGTAACAGATGAAAAATGAAGTAAGTTATGGGGAAATGTTTAGTAACAAACTGAACATGGAGTAAGTTATGGGGAAATGTTTGGTAACAAACTGAACATGGAGTAAGTTATGGGGAAATGTTTGGTAACAAATTGAACATGGAGTAAGTTATAGGGAAATGTTTAGTAACAAACCGAACATGGAGTAAGTTATGGGGAAATGTTTGGTAACAGACGAAACATGGAGTAAGTTATGGGGAAATGTTTAGTAACAAACTGAACATGGAGTAAATTATGGGGAAATGTTTGGTAACAGACGAAACATGGAGTAAGTTATGGGGAAATGTTTGGTAACAAACTGAACATGGGAGTTATGGGGAAATGTTTGGTAAGAGACGAAACATGAAATACGTTATAGAGAAATGTTTAGTAACAAACTGAACATGGAGTAAGTTATGGGGAAATGTTTAGTAACAAACCGAACATGGAGTAAGTTATGGGGAAATGTTTAGTAACAAACTGAACATGGAGTAAATTATGGGGAAATGTTTGGTAACAGACGAAACATGGAGTAAGTTATAGAAATGTTTGGTAATAAACTGAACATGGAGTAAGTTATGGGAAATGTTTGGTAACAAATTGAACATGGAGTAAGTTATGGGGAAATGTTTTGTAACAAATTGAACATGGAGTAAGTTATGGGGAAATGTTTGGTAACAGACGAAACATGGAGTAAGTTATGGGGAAATGTTTAGTAACAAACTGAACATGGAGTAAATTATGGGGAAATGTTTGGTAACAAATTGAACATGGAGTAAGTTATGGGGAAATGTTTGGTAGCAAACTGAACATGGAGTAAGTTATGGGGAAATGTTTAGTAATAAACTGAACATGGAGTAAGTTATGGGGAAATGTTTGGTAACAAATTGAACATGGAGTAAGTTATGGGGAAATGTTTGGTAACAGACGAAACATGGAGTAAGTTATGGGGAAATGTTTAGTAACAAACTGAACATGGAGTAAATTATAGGGGAAATGTTTGGTAACAGACAGAAACATGGAGTAAGTTATGGGGAAATGTTTAGTAACAAACTGAACATGGAAGTAAGTTATGGGGAAATGTTTGGTAGAAACGAAACATGAAATACGTTATAGAGAAATGTTTAGTAACAAACTGAACATGGAGTAAGTTATGGGGAAATGTTTGGTAACAGACGAAACATGGAGTAAGTTATGGGAAATGTTTGGTAACAAAGTGAACATTGAGTAAGTTATGGGGAAATGTTTAGTAACAAACTGAACATGGAGTAAGTTATAGGGAAATGGCGCAGATAGCCTAGCTGATTTGTGCCATAAAACACTAAATCAACTATGGGGAAATGTTTAGTAACAAACTGAACATGGAGTAAGTTATGGGAAATGTTTGGTAACAAACTGAACATAGAAGTAAGTTATGGGGAAATGTTTGGTAACAAATTGAACATGGAGTAAGTTATGGGGAAATGTTTGGTAACAAACTGAACATGGAGTAAGTTATGGGGAAATGTTTAGTAATAAACTGAACATGGGAGTAAGTTATGGGGAAATGTTTGGTAACAAATTGAACATGGAAGTAAGTTATAGGGAAATGTTTAGTAACAAACCGAACATGGAGTAAATTATGGGGAAATGTTTGGTAACAGACAGAAACATGGAAGTAAGTTATGGGAAATGTTTGGTAACAAACTGAACATGGAAGTAAGTTATAGGAAATGTTTGGTAACAGACAGAAACATGGAGTAAGTTATGGGGAAATGTTTAGTAACAAATTCAACATGGAGTAAGTTATGGGGAAATGTTTGGTAACAAACTGAACATGGAAGTAAGTATAGGGGAAATGTTTGGTAACAAACTGAACATGGAGTATGTTATGGGGAAATGTTTGGTAACAAACTGAACATGGAAGTAAGATTATAGAAATGTTTAGTAACAAATTGAACATGGAAGTAAGTTATAGAAATGTTTAGTAACAAACCGAACATGGAGTAAGTTATGGGGAAATGTTTAGTAACAAACTGAACATGGAAGTAAGTTATAGAAATGTTTGGTAACAAACTGAAAGATGGAGTAAGTTATGGGGAAATGTTTAGTAACAGATGAAACATGAAATAAGTTATGGGGAAATGTTTAGTAACAAACTGAACATGGAGTAAGTTATAGAAATGTTTGGTAACAAACTGAACATGGAGTAAGTTATAGGGAAATGTTTGGTAACAAATTGAACATGGAAGTAAGTTATGGGGAAATGTTTAGTAACAAACCGAACATGGAGTAAGTTATGGGGAAATGTTTGGTAACAGACAGAAACATGGAGTAAGTTATAGGGAAATGTTTAGTAACAAACTGAACATGGAGTAAATTATAGAAATGTTTGGTAACAGACGAAACATGGAGTAAGTTATGGGGAAATGTTTGGTAACAAACTGAACATGGAAGTAAGTTATGGGGAAATGTTTGGTAAGAGACAAAACATGAAATACGTTATAGAAATGTTTAGTAACAAACTGAACATGGAGTAAGTTATGGGGAAATGTTCAGTAACAAAATCGAACATGGAGTAAGTTATGGGGAAATGTTTAGTAACAAACTGAACATGGAGTAAATTATGGGGAAATGTTTGGTAACAGACAGAAACATGGAGTAAGTTATGGGGAAATGTTTGGTAACAAACTGAACAAGGAGTAAGTTATGGGGAAATGTTTGGTAAGAGACAAGAAACATGAAATACGTTATAGAAATGTTTAGTAACAAACTGAACATGGAGTAAGTTATGGGGAAATGTTTAGTAACAAACCGAACATGGAGTAAGTTATGGGGAAATGTTTGGTAACAGACGAAACATGGAGTAAGTTATGGGGAAATGTTTAGTAACAAACTCAACATGGAGTAAGTTATGGGGAAATGTTTAGTAACAAACTGAACATGGAGTAAATTATGGGAAATGTTTGGTAACAGACAGAAACATGGAGTAAGTTATGGGGAAATGTTTGGTAACAAACTGAACATGGAAGTAAGTTATGGGGAAATGTTTGGTAAGAGACGAAACATGAAATACGTTATAGAGAAATGTTTAGTAACAAACTGAACATGGAGTAAGTTATGGGGAAATGTTTAGTAACAAACCGAACATGGAATAAGTTATGTGGAAATGTTTAGTAACAAACCGAACATGGAGTAAGTTATGGGGAAATGTTTGGTAACAAACTGAACATGGAGTAAGTTATGGGGAAATGTTTGGTAACAAACTGAAGATGGAGTAAGTTATGGGGAAATGTTTAGTAACAGATGAAACATGAAGTAAGTTATGGGGAAATGTTTAGTAACAAACTGAACATGGAGTAAGTTATGGGGAAATGTTTGGTAACAAACTGAACATGGAGTAAGTTATGGGGAAATGTTTGGTAACAAATTGAACATGGAGTAAGTTATGGGGAAATGTTTAGTAACAAACCGAACATGGAGTAAGTTATGGGGAAATGTTTAGTAACAGATGAAACATGAAGTAAGTTATGGGGAAATGTTTAGTAACAAACTGAACATGGAAGTAAGTTATAGGGAAATGTTTGGTAACAAAGTGAACATGGAGTAAGTTATGGGGAAATGTTTAGTAACAAACCGAACATGGAGTAAGTTATGGGGAAATGTTTGGTAACAGACGAAACATGGAGTAAGTTATAGGGAAATGTTTAGTAACATGGAGGAATTATAGAAATGTTTGGTAAAACTCAACATGGAGTAAGTTATGGGGAAATGTTTAGTAACAAACTGAACATGGAGTAAATTATAGGGAAATGTTTGGTAACAGACGAAACATGGAGTAAGTTATAGGGAAATGTTTGGTAACAAACTGAACATGGAAGTAAGTTATGGGGAAATGTTTGGTAAGAGACAGAAACATGAAATACGTTATAGAAATGTTTAGTAACAAACTGAACATGGAGTAAGTTATGGGGAAATGTTTAGTAACAAACCGAACATGGAGTAAGTTATGGGAAATGTTTGGTAACAAACTGAACATGGAAGTAAGTTATGGGGAAATGTTTAGTAACAAACTGAACATGGAGTAAGTTATGGGGAAATGGCGCAGATAGCCTAGCTGATTTGTGCCATAAAACATAAATCAACTATGGGGAAATGTTTAGTAATAAACTGAACATGGAGTAAGTTATGGGAAATGTTTGGTAACAAACTGAACATAGAGTAAGTTATGGGGAAATGTTTGGTAACAAATTGAACATGGAGTAAGTTATGGGGAAATGTTTGGTAACAAACTGAACATGGAAGTAAGTTATAGGGGAAATGTTTAGTAATAAACTGAACATGGAGTAAGTTTATAGAAATGTTTGGTAACAAACTGAACATGGAGTAAGTTATGGGGGAAATGTTTAGTAACAAACCGAACATGGAGTAAATTATGGGGAAATGTTTAGTAACAGACTGAAACATGGAGTAAGTTATAGAAATGTTTGGTAACAAACTGAACATGGAAGTAAGTTATAGGGAAATGTTTGGTAACAGACAGAAACATGGAAGTAAGTTATAGGGAAATGTTTAGTAACAAACTCAACATGGAGTAAGTTATGGGGAAATGTTTGGTAACAAACTGAACATGGAAGTAAATTATGGGGAAATGTTTGGTAACAAACTGAACATGGAAGTAAGTTATAGAAATGTTTGGTAACAAACTGAACATGGAGTAAGTTATAGGGAAAAGTTTGGTAACAAACTGAACATGGAGTAAGATTGGGGAAATGTTTAGTAACAAACCGAACATGGAGTAAGTTATGGGGAAATGTTTAGTAACAAACTGAACATGGAAGTAAGTTATGGGGAAATGTTTGGTAACAAACTGAAGATGGAGTAAGTTATAGAAATGTTTAGTAACAAACTGAACATGGAGTAAATTATGGGGAAATGTTTGGTAACAGACGAAACATGGAGTAAGTTATAGAAATGTTTGGTAACAAACTGAACATGGAAGTAAGATTATAGAAATGTTTGGTAAAGACAGAAACATGAAATACGAGTTATAGAGAAATGTTTAGTAACAAACTGAACATGGAGTAAGTTATGGGGAAATGTTTGGTAACAAACAGAAACATGGAGTAAGTTATAGGGAAATGTTTGGTAACAAAGTGAACATTGAGTAAGTTATGGGGAAATGTTTAGTAACAAACTGAACATGGAGTAAGTTATGGGGAAATGTTTGGTAACAAATTGAACATGGAGTAAGTTATGGGGAAATGTTTAGTAACAAACCGAACATGGAGTAAGTTATAGGGAAATGTTTAGTAACAAACCGAACATGGAGTAAGTTATAGGGAAATGTTTGGTAACAGACGAAACATGGAGTAAGTTATAGGGAAATGTTTGGTAACAAACTGAACATGGAAGTAAGTTATAGGAAATGTTTGGTAACAGACGAAACATGGAGTAAGTTATGGGGAAATGTTTAGTAACAAATTCAACATGGAGTAAGTTATGGGGAAATGTTTGGTAACAAACTGAACATGGAGTAAGTTATGGGGAAATGTTTGGTAACAAACTGAACATGGAGTAAGTTATGGGAAATGTTTGGTAACAAACTGAACATGGAAGTAAGTTATAGGGAAATGTTTGGTAACAAACTGAACATGGAGTAAGTTATAGGGGAAATGTTTAGTAACAAACCGAACATGGAGTAAGTTATGGGGAAATGTTTAGTAACAAACTGAACATGGAGTAAGTTATGGGGAAATGTTTGGTAACAAACTGAAGATGGAGTAAGTTATGGGGAAATGTTTAGTAACAGATGAAACATGAAGTAAGTTATGGGGAAATGTTTAGTAACAAACTGAACATGGAGTAAGTTATGGGGAAATGTTTGGTAACAAACTGAACATGGAAGTAAGTTATGGGGAAATGTTTGGTAACAAATTGAACATGGAGTAAGTTATGGGGAAATGTTTAGTAACAAACCGAACATGGAAGTAAGTTATGGGGGAAATGTTTGGTAACAGACGAAACATGGAGTAAGTTATGGGGAAATGTTTAGTAACAAACTGAACATGGAGTAAATTATAGGGAAATGTTTGGTAACAGACAGAAACATGGAAGTAAGATTATGGGGAAATGTTTGGTAACAAACTGAACATGGAAGTAAGATTATAGAAATGTTTGGTAAGAGACAGAAACATGAAATAAGTTATAGAAAATGTTTAGTAACAAACTGAACATGGAAGTAAGATTATAGAAATGTTTAGTAACAAACCGAACATGGAGTAAGATTATAGGGAAATGTTTAGTAACAAACTGAACATGGAAGTAAGTTATAGAAATGTTTGGTAACAGACAAAACATGGAGTAAGATTATAAGGAAATGTTTAGTAATAAACTGAACATGGAGTAAGATTATAGGAAATGTTTAGTAACAAAGTGAACATGGAAGTAAGTTATAGAAATGTTTTATAACAAAGTGAACATGGAGTAAGTTATAGAAATGTTTGGTAACAGACAAAACATGGAGTAAGTTATAGAAATGTTTAAAGCTCAAACTGAACATGGAGTAAATTATGGGAAATGTTTGGTAACAAACTGAACATGGAAGTAAGTTATGGGGAAATGTTTGGTAACAAACTGAACATGGAAGTAAGTTATGGGGAAATGTTTAGTAATAAACTGAACATGGAAGTAAGTTATAGGGAAATGTTTAGTAACAAATTGAACATGGAAGTAAGTTATGGGAAATGTTTAGTAACAGACAGAAACATGGAGTAAGTTATAGAAATGTTTAGTAACAAACTGAACATGGAGTAAATTATAGAAATGTTTGGTAACAGAACAAACATGGAGTAAGTTATAGAAATGTTTAGTAACAAACTGAACATGGAAGTAAGATTATGGGAAATGTTTGGTAAGAAACAAAACATGAAATACGTTATAGAAATGTTTAGTAACAAACTGAACATGGAGTAAGTTATGGGGAAATGTTTGGTAACAGACAGAAACATGGAGTAAGTTATGGGAAATGTTTGGTAACAAAGTGAACATTGAGTAAGTTATGGGGAAATGTTTAGTAACAAACTGAACATGGAGTAAGTTATAGGGAAATAGCGCAGATAGCCTAGCTGATTTGTGCCATAAAACATAAATCAACTATGGGGAAATGTTTAGTAACAAACTGAACATGGAGTAAGTTATAGGAAATGTTTGGTAACAAACTGAACATAGAAGTAAGATTATGGGAAATGTTTGGTAACAAACTGAACATGGAGTAAGTTATGGGGAAATGTTTAGTAATAAACTGAACATGGAAGTAAGATTATAGAGAAATGTTTAGTAACAAACTGAACATGGAAGTAAGTTATGGGAAATGTTTAGTAACAAACCGAACATGGAGTAAGTTATGGGGAAATGTTTAGTAACAAACCAGAACATGGAGTAAGTTATGGGGAAATGTTTGGTAACAGTGAAACATGGAGTAAGTTATGGGGAAATGTTTGGTAACAAACTGAACATGGAAGTAAGTTATGGGGAAATGTTTGGTAACAGACAGAAACATGGAGTAAGATTATGGGGAAATGTTTAGTAACAATTCAACATGGAAGTAAGTTATAGGGAAATGTTTGGTAACAAACTGAACATGGAGTAAGTTATAGGGAATGTTTGGTAACAAACTGAACATGGAAGTATATTATAGAAATGTTTGGTAACAAACTGAACATGGAAGTAAGTTATGGGGAAATGTTTGGTAACAAATTGAACATGGAAGTAAGATTATAGGGGAAATGTTTAGTAACAAACCGAACATGGAGTAAGTTATAGGGAAATGTTTGGTAACAAACTGAACATGGAAGTAAGTTATAGGGAAATGTTTGGTAACAAACTGAAGATGGAAGTAAGTTATAGGGAAATGTTTAGTAACAGATGAAACATGAAGTAAGTTATAGAGAAATGTTTAGTAACAAACTGAACATGGAGTAAGTTATGGGGAAATGTTTGGTAACAAACTGAACATGGAGTAAGTTATGGGGAAATGTTTGGTAACAAATTGAACATGGAGTAAGTTATATAGGAAATGTTTAGTAACAAACCGAACATGGAGTAAGTTATAGGGAAATGTTTGGTAACAGACAGAAACATGGAGTAAGTTATGGGGAAATGTTTAGTAACAAACTGAACATGGAGTAAGTATAGAAATGTTTGGTAACAGACAGAAACATGGAGTAAGTTATGGGGAAATGTTTAGTAACAAACTGAACATGGAAGTAAGATTATAGGGAAATGTTTGGTAAAGAACAGAAACATGAAATACGTTATAGAAAATGTTTAGTAACAAACTGAACATGGAAGTAAGATTATGAGGGAAATGTTTAGTAACAAACCGAACATGGAGTAAGTTATGGAGAAATGTTTAGTAACAAACTGAACATGGAGTAAATATAGGGAAATGTTTGGTAACAGACAAGAAAACATGGAGTAAGTTATGGGAAATGTTTGGTAACAAACTGAACAAGGAAGTAAGATTATGGGAAATGTTTGGTAAAGAAAACATGAAATAAGATTATAAGGAAATGTTTAGTAACAAACTGAACATGGAAGTAGAATTATAGGGGAAATGTTTAGTAACAAACCGAACATGGAGTAAGATTATGAGAGAAATGTTTGGTAACAGACAGAAACATGGAAGTAAGATTATAGGAAATGTTTAGTAACAAACTCAACATGGAGTAAGTTATAGGGAAATGTTTAGTAACAAACTGAACATGGAGTAAATTATAGGAAATGTTTGGTAACAGACAGAAACATGGAGTAAGTTATGGGGAAATGTTTGGTAACAAACTGAACATGGAGTAAGTTATAGGGAAATGTTTGGTAGAAGACAAACATGAAATACGATTATAGAAATGTTTAGTAACAAACTGAACATGGAAGTAAGTTATAGGGAAATGTTTAGTAACAAACCAGAACATGGAGTAAGTTATGGGGAAATGTTTAGTAACAAACCGAACATGGAGTAAGTTATGGGGAAATGTTTGGTAACAAACTGAACATGGAGTAAGTTATGGGGAAATGTTTGGTAACAAACTGAAAATGGAAGTAAGATTATAGAAATGTTTAGTAACAGATGAAACATGAAGTAAGTTATGGGGAAATGTTTAGTAACAAACTGAACATGGAGTAAGTTATGGGGAAATGTTTGGTAACAAACTGAACATGGAAGTAAGTTATGGGGAAATGTTTGGTAACAAACTGAACATGGAGTAAGTTATGGGGAAATGTTTAGTAACAAACCGAACATGGAGTAAGTTATGAAATGTTTGGTAACAGACGAAACATGGAGTAAGTTATGGGGAAATGTTTAGTAACAAACTGAACATGGAAGTAAATTATAGGGAAATGTTTAGTAACAAACAGAAACATGGAGTAAGTTATAGAAATGTTTGGTAACAAACTGAACATGGAGTAAGTTATGGGAAATGTTTGGTAACAAAAGAAACATGAAATAAGTTATATAGAAAATGTTTAGTAACAAACTGAACATGGAGTAAGTTATGGGAAATGTTTAGTAACAAACCGAACATGGAGTAAGTTATGGGGAAATGTTTGGTAAGGAGCAAACATGGAAGTAAGTTATAGGGAAATGTTTAGTAACAAACTGAACATGGAGTAAATTATAGGAAATGTTTGGTAACAGACAGAAACATGGAGTAAGTTATGGGGAAATGTTTGGTAACAAACTGAACATGGAGTAAGTTATGGGAAATGTTTGGTAAGAACGAAACATGAAATAAGTTATAGGGAAATGTTTAGTAACAAACTGAACATGAAGTAAGTTATGGGAAATGTTTAGTAACAAACCGAACATGGAGTAAGTTATGGGGAAATGTTTGGTAACAGACGAAACATGGAGTAAGTTATGGGGAAATGTTTAGTAACAAACTCAACATGGAGTAAGTTATAGGAAATGTTTAGTAACAAACTGAACATGGAGTAAATTATGGGGAAATGTTTGGTAACAGACTGAAACATGGAGTAAGTTATGGGGAAATGTTTGGTAACAAACTGAACATGGAAGTAAGTTATAGGGAAATGTTTGGTAAGAACAGAAAACATGGAAATACGTTATAGAAATGTTTAGTAACAAACTGAACATGGAGTAAGTTATGGAAATGTTTAGTAACAAACTCAACATGGAGTAAGTTATGGGGAAATGTTTAGTAACAAACTGAACATAGAGTAAGTTATGGGAAATGTTTGGTAACAAACTGAACATGGAGTAAGTTATGGGGAAATGTTTGGTAACAAACTGAACATGGAGTAAGTTATGGGAAATGTTTAGTAACAAACTGAACATGGAGTAAGTTATGGGGAAATGTTTGGTAACAAACTGAACATGGAGTATAGTTATGGGGAAATGTTTAGTAACAAACCGAACATGGAGTAAGTTATAGGGAAATGTTTAGTAACAAACCGAACATGGAGTAAGTTATAGAAATGTTTGGTAACAGACGAAACATGGAGTAAGTTATGGGGAAATGTTTGGTAACAAACTGAACATGGAAGTAAGTTATGGAAATGTTTGGTAACAGACAGAAACATGGAGTAAGTTATGGGAAATGTTTAGTAACAAACTCAACATGGAGTAAGTTATGGGGAAATGTTTGGTAACAAACTGAACATGGAGTAAATTATGGGGAAATGTTTGGTAACAAACTGAACATGGAGTAAGTTATGGGGAAATGTTTGGTAACAAACTGAACATGGAGTAAGTTATGGGGAAATGTTTGGTAACAAAGTGAACATGGAGTAAGTTATGGGGAAATGTTTAGTAACAAACCAAACATGGAGTAAGTTATAGAAATGTTTGGTAACAAACTGAACATGGAGTAAGTTATAGGGAAATGTTTAGTAACAAACTGAACATGGAGTAAGTTATGGGAAATGTTTAGTAACAAACTGAACATGGAGTAAGTTATGGGAAATGTTTGGTAACAAACAGAAACATGGAGTAAGTTATAGGAAATGTTTGGTAACAAACTGAACATGGAGTAAGATTATGGGAAATGTTTGGTAAGAGACAGAAACATGGAAATAAGTTATAGAAATGTTTAGTAACAAACTGAACATGGAGTAAGTTATAGGGAAATGTTTGGTAACAGACAGAAACATGGAGTAAGTTATGGGGAAATGTTTGGTAACAAACTGAACATGGAGTAAGTTATGGGGAAATGTTTAGTAACAAACTGAACATGGAGTAAGTTATGGGAAATGGCGCAGATAGCCTAACTGATTTGTGCCATAAAACATATCAGTTATGGGGAAATGTTTAGTAACAAACTGAACATGGAGTAAGTTATAGGGGAAATGTTTGGTAACAAACTGAACATAGAAATAAGATTATGGGGAAATGTTTGGTAACAAACTGAACATGGAGTAAGTTTATAGGGAAATGTTTAGTATAAACTGAACATGGAGTAAGTTATGGGGAAATGTTTAGTAATAAACTGAACATGGAGTAAGTTATAGAAATGTTTGGTAACAAACTGAACATGGAGTAAGTTATGGGGAAATGTTTAGTAACAAACCGAACATGGAGTAAGTTATGGAGAAATGTTTAGTAACAAACCGAACATGGAGTAAGTATAGGAAATGTTTGGTAACAGACAGAAACATGGAGTAAGTTATAGGAAATGTTTAGTAACAAACTGAACATGGAGTAAGTTATGAAATGTTTGGTAACAGACAGAAACATGGAGTAAGTTATGGGGAAATGTTTAGTAACAAACTCAACATGGAGTAAGTTATAGAAATGTTTGGTAACAAACTGAACATGGAGTAAATTATGGGGAAATGTTTGGTAACAAACTGAACATGGAGTAAGTTATGGGGAAATGTTTGATAACAAAATGAACATGGAGTAAGTTATAGGGAAATGTTTGGTAACAAACTGAACATGGAGTAAGTTATGGGGAAATGTTTAGTAACAAACCGAACATGGAGTAAGTTATGGGGAAATGTTTGGTAACAAACTGAACATGGAGTAAGTTATGGGGAAATGTTTAGTAACAAACTGAACATGGAGTAAGTTATGGGAAATGTTTAGTAACAGATGAAACATGGAAGTAAGTTATGGGAAATGTTTAGTAACAAACTGAACATGGAGTAAGTTATAGGGAAATGTTTGGTAACAAACTGAACATGGAAGTAAGATTATGGGGAAATGTTTGGTAACAAACTGAACATGGAGTAAGTTATAGGGAAATGTTTAGTAACAAACCGAACATGGAGTAAGTTATGGGGAAATGTTTGGTAACAGACAAACATGGAGTAAGTTATAGGGAAATGTTTAGTAACAAACTCAACATGGAGTAAGTTATGGGGAAATGTTTAGTAACAAACTGAACATGGAGTAAATTATGGGAAATGTTTGGTAACAGACGAAACATGGAAGTAAGTTATGGAAATGTTTGGTAACAAACTGAACATGGAAGTAAGTTATGGGAAATGTTTAATAACAAACTGAACATGGAGTAAGTTATGGGGAAATGTTTGGTAACAAACTGAACATGGAAGTAAGTTATAGAAATGTTTGGTAACAAACTGAACATGGAGTAAGTTATGGGGAAATGTTTAGTAACAAACTGAACATGGAGTAAGTTATGGGAAATGTTTGGTAACAAACTGAACATGGAGTAAGTTATGGGGAAATGTTTGGTAACAGACAAAACATGGAGTAAGTTATGGGAAATGTTTGGTAACAAACTGAACATTGAAAGTAAGATTATAGGGAAATGTTTAGTAACAAACTGAACATGGAAGTAAGTTATGGGGAAATGTTTGGTAACAGACAGAAACATGGAGTAAGTTATGGGGAAATGTTTGGTAACAAAGTGAACATTGAGTAAGTTATGGGGAAATGTTTAGTAACAAACTGAACATGGAGTAAGTTATGGGGAAATGGCGCAGATAGCCTAGCTGATTTGTGCCATAAAACACTAAATCAACTATGGGGAAATGTTTAGTAACAAACTGAACATGGAGTAAGTTATGGGAAATGTTTGGTAACAAACTGAACATAGAGTAAGTTATGGGGAAATGTTTGGTAACAAATTGAACATGGAGTAAGTTATGGGGAAATGTTTAGTAACAAACTGAACATGGAGTAAGTTATGGGAAATGTTTAGTAATAAACTGAACATGGAGTAAGTTATGGGGAAATGTTTGGTAACAAATTGAACATGGAGTAAGTTATGGGGAAATGTTTAGTAACAAACCGAACATGGAGTAAGTTATGGGGAAATGTTTAGTAACAAACCGAACATGGAGTAAATTATGGGGAAATGTTTAGTAACAGACAGAAACATGGAGTAAGTTATGGGGAAATGTTTGGTAACAAACTGAACATGGAGTAAGTTATGGGGAAATGTTTGGTAACAGACGAAACATGGAGTAAGTTATGGGAAATGTTTAGTAACAAACTGAACATGGAGTAAGTTATGGGGAAATGTTTGGTAACAAACTGAACATGGAAGTAAGTTATGGGGAAATGTTTGGTAACAAACTGAACATGGAGTAAGTTATGGGAAATGTTTGGTAACAAAATGAACATGGAGTAAGTTATGGGGAAATGTTTGGTAACAAACTGAACATGGAGTAAGTTATGGGGAAATGTTTAGTAACAAACCGAACATGGAGTAAGTTATAGAAATGTTTGGTAACAAACTGAACATGGAAGTAAGTTATGGGGAAATGTTTAGTAACAAACTGAAGATGGAAGTAAGTTATGGGGAAATGTTTAGTAACAGATGAAACATGAAGTAAGTTATGGGGAAATGTTTAGTAACAAACTGAACATGGAGTAAGTTATGGGGAAATGTTTGGTAACAAACTGAACATGGAGTAAGTTATGGGGAAATGTTTGGTAGCAAACTGAACATGGAGTAAGTTATGGGAAATGTTTAGTAACAAACCGAACATGGAGTAAGTTATGGGAAATGTTTGGTAACAAACAGAACATGGAGTAAGTTATGGGGAAATGTTTGGTAACAAACTGAACATGGAGTAAGTTATGGGGAAATGTTTAGTAACAAACTGAACATGGAGTAAGTTATGGGGAAATGTTTGGTAACAAACAAAACATGGAGTAAGTTATAGGGAAATGTTTGGTAACAAACTGAACATGGAGTAAGTTATGGGGAAATGTTTAGTAACAAACTGAACATGGAGTAAGTTATGGGAAATGTTTGGTAACAAACTGAACATGGAGTAAGATTATAGGGAAATGTTTGGTAACAAACTAGAAACATGGAGTAAGTTATGGGAAATGTTTAGTAACAAACTGAACATGGAGTAAGTTATGGGAAATGTTTGGTAACAAACTGAACATGGAGTAAGTTATGGGGAAATGTTTAGTAACAAACGAACATGGAGTAAGTTATGGGGAAATGTTTGGTAACAAGTGAACATGGAGTAAGTTATAGGGAAATGTTTAGTAACAAACTGAACATGGAGTAAGTTATGGGGAAATGTTTGGTAACAGACGAAACATGGAGTAAGTTATGGGGAAATGTTTGGTAACAGACGAAACATGGAGTAAGTTATAGAGAAATGTTTAGTAACAAACTGAACATGGAGAAAGTTGTGGGGAAATGTTTAGTAACAAACTGAACATGGAGTAAGTTGTGGGGAAATGTTTGGTAACAAACTGAACATGGAGTAAGTTATGGGGAAATGTTTGGTAACAAACTGAACATGGAGTAAGTTATGGGGAAATGTTTGGTAAGAGACGAAACATGAAGTAAGTTATGGAGAAATGTTTAGTAACAAAAGGAGCTTGAGAACTGATTATACTGTATTATTTATAACAAACAAAACCCAGGATTAAGTTGCACTCCATCGTATCAAATAAAACATGGGAGTAATTTAAACTACAAGATATAATAACAAACTGATTAATTTGCACTTCACTGTTTATAACAAATAAAACATGGGAATAATTTAAACTACAATATGTAATAACAAACTGATTAAGTTACACTTCACTGTTTATAACAAATAGAAAGCAGGAGTAACTTTTACTGATTTATGTATTAAAACATTTTTCTTTTCGTAAAACGACATGAGAGTGGCATTCACTCCAACTTTAATATAGTGTCTGTCTAAACCTAACGAAATTTTGAAGGTTTATCTTTAGCTATAAATATTGCTGTCATTCTAGGTGTCACTAGTTTTCTCTATTTCCTTTCCAAACTCCTGGTCACAAGGCACGAGCTCAAGCCTATGTCGTGAACTGTGAGTGACAAGCCCAGATATTGGTGTTCCCACTTAATTATCCCAATTCTCTGCACTGTCAGAACATTCACATCTCAAATCAGTGGACTGTTATCATATCTCAGTTCTCTTCGTTATTGTACAATGATATATATGTATGTTTAATACTACGAGAACGACACCTATTAGTTTGCTTGTTATCAAGTAGAAACTACGAGTAACTGACATAGCATTAATTGTAGTACACTACATCATTTCTCTTAGAAACTCTTGGAACTTCTTTTAAAGTTTTTTGTTTTGTGTTTTTTTCAACATGTGTCTGCGTTATTCAAACTACACCAATTATTGCTTCCTTCGCACGAGAACGCGATATTTGTGACGTCAACAAAAATTGTTGTTCCTCGTCTCAGTTCATAGAGCTATAAAAAATTGTTGTTCCTCGTCTCAGTTCATAGAGCTATAAAATTGTTGTTCCTCGTCTCAGTTCATGGAGCTATAAAAAATTGTTGTTCCTCGTCTCAGTTCATAGAGTTATAAAAAAATTGTTGTTCCTCGTCTCAGTTCATAGAGCTATAAAATTGTTGTTCCTCGTCTCAGTTCATATAGCTATAAAAATTGTTGTTCCTCGTCTCAGTTCATAGAGTTATAAAAAAATTGTTGTTCCTCGTCTCAGTTCATAGAGCTATAAAAATTGTTGTTCCTCGTCTCAGTTCATATAGCTATAAAAATTGTTGTTCCTCGTCTCAGTTCATAGCTAAAAAATTGTTGTTCCTCGTCTCAGTTCATAGAGCTATAAAATTGTTGTTCCTCGTCTCAGTTCATGGAGCTATAAAAATTGTTGTTCCTCGTCTCAGTTCATAGAGCTATAAAAATTGTTGTTCCTCGTCTCAGTTAATAGAGTTATAAAAAATTGTTGTTCCTCGTCTCAGTTCATAGAGTTATAAAACAATTGTTGTTCCTCGTCTCAGTTCATATAGCTATAAAAATTGTTGTTCCTCGTCTCAGTTCATCGAGTTGGTAAAGACAAATGTGTTGCTTGCCCCTTTTCTCAGTTCCTAGAGTTTTATAGTACAGCACTATTATTCCATTGTCTTAGTTCGTAAAGACAACACCTGGTGTCGATTTATTCTAATTATTATTATTTTTTAATTTTATAGTTTTACTCTCGACAGTACATTGAAACGACTTGATCCATGCACAAATCGATGTTACAAGTTTTGTATACTACGCTACCCTGTCTTTGAAGAGGCGACACAAATAAAACTGGTGTTTTAATTACATTTTATGTCGATACAATTACTTTTACAAAGAAAAAAAAATAATGAATTTTAAATTCTTTAGTATTTATAAGTTACTCGTGTTTCAGTAATAGTGAGGTTAAAACCTCTCGTTCCAGCGTATATCTATAATATGGATTTTGTTGGGTGAAAGTATTGGATTTCGTTCAATTTTAGAGATGCTTTTATCAGTTTTGTTGAATTTGGTCTTGATCACGTGACCGCGTTCGATCTCCTGTTAGCACGAAATCTGACAAACGATTTATTATGTAGCGCACTATAAAATACAACAAGGAAACCTAAAGATAAAAATAAAATCTTCAATTTTGCTGTTCGAATACAAAATGGTATAGCAAGTCAATGGTGATATTCTAAAACCCTTGAATAAAGGTTTGGCTGTCATATCCACCTTAGGGCTATTACTTGAAGAAACCTAGATGTAGGCATCACAAATATTCACCACCACATGAAACATCAACTGACATTTCTAACTTGGACTAATAATTAATATTAAACTATGATTAACAACTCACTCATATGTGATACTTTTAGTCCCAAATCCACAAAGATTAGGTGTCACCTTAGAATGCAGAGCTAGATGAAACAGACGATGGTTTGGGTCCCGTCATTAAAACTTTGATCAGCAATGAAGTATATTTATGTGAATAGTCTGTCTACTTGTTTGTCTTCAATAAATCTTCATACGAGATTTATTTACTTCGATAAACCTCCTTGCGTGGTTTCGCTGCTTCAACAAACCAGCAACTCTATTTCAGCAGTCTATTACAAGAGGACTTTCTTTATTTCAATAAATTACCACAAGAGTTTCTCTACTTTAACAAACTGACAAAACGAGTCTCTTTATTTCAACAAACCACCAGACAAAACGTCTCTTCCTCAACAAATTGCCCCGTAGGATCTCCATATTTCAACAAATTACTGCGTGGGGTCTCAGCAGGAACAAAATATTCTAATCTCGTAAAATGGTATGTTTTAGTGATAGGTCTTATATATACATATATATAAATGAAAATTAATAGATTTTGATAAAGTTATGTAAACAAAATAACAAGGAAGAATTATAACAAATATAATAATGTGTTAAGTAAATATAAAAATTAAAAATTAGAGAAATTTTACTGAAAACTTATGTGGATGTACACCTTGCTGCACATGAAGGATTGTTTAAAGCATGATAGTCACAGTAGACGTGATGAACGGGTGGTGGTTGAGAGTTATACTAGTTTGTTTAGATAACTGGATGACATTCTTCATACTAGTATAACTCGCCTTCTATGCTATCAGTTTGTGCCTTTCTACCACATTGGGGGCTGGAATGCTAACTTCAAGAGTAAGTTTTTTAACTTACTTACCACCAGATGGTAGTATCTTATTCTTATTTCAATTAATTTTGCTTTACTTTGGAGGTAGCCACCTTCCCACAATTGTCTGGAGGCAGTGAAGAGTGATATAAATGTGGAACGTTTTGAGCTTGAGCACCTACATCTCGCTTTTCTAATTTATATTTCTATATTTATTGTTATTCTTTTATTTCTTATTATATCACCACCGCAATGTGGGCCCTATTTCTTCAGCCACCTCCAAAACCTAGGATACATTTTATAATCCCACATTATAGTTTGTACTGTGGGATCTTTTCAATTATTGTAGGGTTTTTTGGTTAATTTAATTTATTTTTGTTTCGGCGTGTTTTTTTTTTTAATTATATATATATTGCGAACCGTGATTCTCTATATTTGCCGTTTCAAAATCTGTGCATCCAGGCTAAGTTCAACATTTATTTTTGAAATCCTTTGTTTGTTTGTTTGCTTTGAATTTCACGCAAAGCTACACGAGGGCTATCTTCGCTAGTCGTCCCTAATTTAACAGTGTAAGACGAGAGAGAAGGCAGCTAGTCATCATCATCCATCGCAAACTCTTGAGCAACTCTTTTAACAACGAATAGTGGGATTGACCGTCACATAATAACGCCCCCAGGGTTGAAAGGGTGAGCATGTTTCGTGTGACGAGGATTCGAACCCGCGCCCCTCGGATTACGAGTTGTGTGCCTCAATCACCTGGCCATGCCGGGCCATTTTTGAAATGACATGAAGACAGACATGAATAATGTTGATGTCTAATTCTATTTCACAACCAGGACATTCTACAATAATGTGTTTGGAATTAATGAGACGTAACTTAAATAATGCAAATGTAGATTTACCGTATGTTATTGTTGAGCGGTTCTTAAAATGACTGAAATGTTCAACAATTACTTTTCGTGGTGGGCTGAATAAGAAGTTCAAAACTATTAACGTTTTTGAAATAATTTATAATGATAGATTAACTTAAATTTTCCATTACTAGGGACGGGAACTATTGCTTATTTCTAATAAGTTACAGTTGGCTAAACAAAATAAAAGTTTTAAAAAGAAAGACAGTGGTCTTGTTAACAACTATGATAATGTTTTTCAAGCAAGATGGCCGTCGAAGAAGAACCGCAAACTGTTAGACATAAACAAATAAATCATTAGAGTGCTGTGTAAGTATAGGTAGCAGGTAGCCTCTATTGGTTCCAATATTTTACATCCTAGCCTATATTAGACATTTCAAGTTCATTCCAAAGTATCATATTCTCACCTGTATGAAAGAATTTCAATTGGTTATCAAGTCTTCTAACATTTTCGGCTGTATTAGCTTCATTTGATTAAAAATCTTATACTTTTACTATCAAAATGAGAAATTGGAATCGTTTGAGTTGTCTAAGACATAAATAAAAATAATTTTATTCACCTTCAGAATATTTTAGTATGTGGAAGAACGGAGCATTTTAACATGTAAATGTGTATTTCTTCTGACCGCACATTGATCATCCAATCAATATAACAACTTGTATCTAATACACATTGTGTGTGTGTTTAATACTAGCGTCATCTATCGCCAAAAACTGAAAAATAATAAAAGTTCATTATTTTTTGCGTGATAAAACGAACTGCGTGTTTTTCAGGAAAACCATTTTTCACACGAATTTAAGAAAAAATGAAATATATTATTTTGTTTATTTATTCCTGTTATAAAAGAAATTATTATATTAAAACTAAATATTATGTTTTTAGAAGGAGGGTTGTCATTTGTATCTAGATGTGAAAATCAAAGAAATAATTTTGTCTTGTTCCATTTCAATAGACCTTTGTCACTGTATATATTCATACTCAACTAACCAGATGGACATAAGGGACACGATTCGTCCCATTTTGAAGTCACAATCATTTTCGTCTTACTTCGCTTGCCAATTTTTCTTTACACCTCCTCCTTTAAACAAAGTTTGACCTCCATATTAAATTACTTAACCTAGCAACTAATCAAAAGACATTTTTGTGGTATGTAAAAATAAATTTAAAAGTGATTATTTATAGTTAACTTTTGATAAACAGGTCATATTTCTTTTACTATTGTCCCAGTTCCCTAATGAAATATTAGTTAAAAACATTCTTTATGAGGTTTTAAAAGTTCGAAAAGATTATTTGTTTATTTTGGAGATTAAGCTGCATTGGACTATCTATCTGCTTTATCCACCACATAAAGTCAATTCCCGGTTTTAGCGTTGCATGTCCATAAACTTACTGCTGTCTCATCAGGAGGCCAACTTTGTTAGCGTCGTCTGGTCGTTTTTTTCAAAACTGACAAAATATTTCTGTGATCGGATAATCGATTGTTTAACATTTAAAAATAAATGTATAGAACTGATTTTATGAAATGACACACAGCTAATTCATCGACAACAGTGTGTCATAAGAGCACAAACAATGTGTCATTCATATTGTGTCATCGGAACATGACTGGCACGTTATTAACATTGTGTTACAGGAACGCACCAGATGCAACATTGTGCCACAGGATCACTCACTTCTGAGGTATCACTGACATTGTGTCACAACAACACACCAGATACGTCACAAACATTGTGTCACAGGAACAAACCAGATGTATCACCAACATTATACCATTTATCTCTACTGACGCGTCACTAAACATTGTGTCACATCTGATCTTTCGCATTATAACTTTTATTTAAATCACAAATTATTTTCTCTTAGGTAAAACGTTTTTTTAATGCATAGTGAAAATTACATTTCTATATATTAAACTTAGTCCAAATTATGTGTTAATAGGTGTGTGATATTTCAAGTTTATTTTTATTGTCTGTTTTTTGTCGAGTTGTCGAAACTATTTTTGGAGTTAAATGAGGTTTGACTTTTTTTTTAGTATCGAAATAACTGTTTAGTTTTCCAAGTTGATGTAAATGTTATAATAATTACCTAAAAACAGTTTGTGGAGTTTTCCACACTTTTTGTGCTCGAAGATTATGCAGAGCATATTTCTATCACACATATTTTGGTCACATCGCAGACTTCCTTAAGTTTTGATAGGATCGATATATTTGCTTGGGTTTGAAATATTGATTGAACATGCGTAGTAATTCGAATATAGTGGGTTTGTTTTTTTTCGTATCACCCGTCTCGGTTCCGTCTTGGACTTTTTTCGTGTTTATTATTGTTATTAACTAGATATATCTGTTAACAAATATATATCAAATAAAACAGGCTAGGGGCATTGTTCTGTGAATTAAATATAAATTTTACAGTATAATTGTATACAGCATTCTTGTGACACAATGTTCGAGATGTATTGGTTGTGTTCCTGTGGCACATCACTTGTGTGCTGTTTTATTAAATTTATTATTTGTATAAAAATCTATTTTTAAATGTTGAAAATTCAACCGTTCGCTCAAGAAAAGAAAATGTCAAATACAAAGATTTATATTTTACTTACACTTACCAGATGACGCTACTTAACTTAGAGATGTGCAGTGTTTTTCCTTTAGGTGTCGTTCCCATTCAGAATTATATTTTCTGATATATTAAGAAAATTTCAGAAAGAAATGGGAACAACAGTAAACTAAATAAAATCTGGTTAAAACGCAGGTAGAGATATAAGTTGCTTAGACCTGACTGTGAGTAGTTAGCATACAAACGCACAAGGGTATTAGTTTGTAGTACGTGCCATTAAAGTATTGGTATCTTTGTTAAATAGATGTTTTCACAAACAGCGTCACAATCCTCAAACATTAAAGAACACATACACATTTAAACACTTAATGTTTTATTTAAGAAACCAGGTGTCAGAAGAAAACAATTCGTACGTGGAATTCAATTAAAATATAATGTTTTTACAAACATATTCGTATTCTGTTTAGAGTAATATAATACTGATCATAGTCCACCTAATATTATCAAGTATATTGCACAGAAAAATACAATAATCCGGTACTTTAGCTTGGATCCGATCATAGCCGAAAAGGTTTTTGACTGTGAGTCCTACGATCCCTGATTCATGTCCTTTTATGGTAAAAAAAACACGACTCTCTTTTTGGGGGGGTCGTTGGTGAGACGTGAGAGTACCTATTTAATCCTGCTGTTCAGTCAGGCAAGAGTATCCCAAGAACTAAGGATGAGTGCTATTAACCAGTTGTCTTTTCTCTGGTTTATCAGTTAAGACTGAATAATTACTACGAGAAGGTGGTTTTGTGTAAATTAGTACAAACATTCTAAATTAATGAAATAAATTTCTTCAGCTTCTCCGTAGCTCTGTGTGAGCATTCCTCTTTATTGTTTGTAAAATTCACTAATAAAGCTCGATCATATCAACTGTGTTTAATCTCTTTACATCTCTAGAGTTTCATTGTTGTTTTCACCCGAAAAATACTTTTTGTTTTTGCCAGAACAGCTCATAATTTTAATAGTTAATAATATTCTGTGTTCATTGGGCCTGAGATTGCACCTAATAAAACTCTATGATTTCGTAAATATCGAGCAACTGTTACTTGTTATACCTTTATTATTTTCTTAGTACAAGGCTACACATTGAGCTAACTGCACTATGTCCATCACTGGGAATCGAACCCTAAATGTTTGCGTTGCAAGTTTCTATGTTTTCCGATCATCTACTGAGATGTATGTTAAACCTCACAAAAAAAGGTAATGTTTGTTTAATTTCACTCTAAAAAAAAAATAATAATATTGAAGGAATGTTGAAATCTTTCCTGTTGCTATATCTATCAAAATGGTTAAAATATGCCAAACTTTATAGATGTCTCTATATTTGTAAATTGTTATGAGAAACTAACATTTAATTTTCAAAGGCTGAAATTAGTCTTAGAAATGCAAAACAGCAAAAGTTACTTTACTTTTTTCATTTAACCTCAAAAGCCACGTAATAGATTATCTCTGTTCTGCTCATCGGTTTTTCGTATTGTAAGTTTGTAGACTTGCCGTTGTTTCACCATACATCGACAAAAACACAAGGCTATGATGAGATTTCTTTGCTAATGAAAGAGTTTTTTTTTTAATTTTATTTCCTTGTTTGATTTACTTTATAAAAGATTTAATGTTGAAAAAATAAAAAAAATTGCGATAAATTGCGAATAAAATGCCTCTCCTGTCCTAAAGTTAATGTTAAATTTAATTGAGTAATTACTATAAAGACCCTTTAAGCTTCAGTAGTTTAAAGGGGATGGAGAGTTGAAATAATTGAATAAACCAGTGAACAATATAGCTTGTACTTGTGTTATTTAAAAAGTGTAATCATATTATTATCTACATTTGTTTTCGTAAACATCTAAATAATCTTATCGCAGTGCCTACAAAATAAAAGTTTGTTCTGCTTGACAGTAGCGCCCTCATTACTGGACGTTTAACTTACCATGAACGCACTGGAGTCAACTATGCAAGTTTAGAGTGACGTAACGATATTTTCTGTTGTTTTTGTTTCGTTTTCATGAGACTTTGAAAAGTACAATTATTTTATAAGAATCACGAACCCTACGTTTCTGAATTTGAAATATTAGTTGGCTAAAAAGCATCAAGTGATTGTTAATATATTTTTTATACGTAAACCAGTTTTAATTAATATATCCGTCGATTCAAAGTAATATAGGCGAGAGGATATAAGAACTTCTAACACGAACTTTTTATTTATTTGTAATGTAATTTTTATTGTTTATGTTTTTACGTGTATAACAAAGTTTACTGACGAAAACGTTAAGGTTAGAAATGATTTCGCGACTATTCAGAACTGTCATAATGGGTCCCCCAGGTTCTGGTAAGGGGACAATTTCTTCACGTATGGTGCGCGATTTTGCTTTTAGACATATTTCCAGTGGAGACCTGCTTAGAGCACAAATTCGGGATGGAACAAGTAAGATTAAAGCATTTCATAACAAGAAACTATGATATCATTAATCCGAACAGCTTAAAATTAATAGTGTTTAAAATAAGGGTGTTATTAGTGTTAGCTATTCTAAAATATGTACATGTATATATTTGGCAGAATGTTGATTTTAGCTTCCATTGGATGAACTGATGTACTACACATGTATTTTCTAATTAAAAATCTATTTCAAATCTCCAAGGTACACTAGTGTAAGATCTTTTTATACTATGTAATATGTATTTTGTTTATATTCAACTACTTACCTTTAAATTATAAGTTCTAGTATTAGTTTGGAAAAGATGGTTAATTTAGTTAAAATGTAAGTGTCCTCATGTAAACGTCTTTATATTTATTATGGTTTAGTGCGTATGAATTAAGTAATTGTGTAAGACTGAAATTTTACTCTTTTTGTTATTTCAGCAGTATTCTAAAAATTATGTTTGTTTTTTGTACTGATGTTTAGAAATAAAAAACTGGGTTTTTAAATGTGTTGAGTGGTTGAAATTGTTGCATATTTAAGTCAGGTTTTTTAACATAAAATGGTAAAACAATTGCAGTGTTAATGGGAGGTAGTGTAAATATTATTATAATTTTAAATTAAAAGTTGGAGACAATTGCAAGGCTTGAAGTAATTTGTTAAGTGAAAAACAACATTTTCTAAGTAAATGCTAATTAGATCAATTATCTATTACTTATTTCTTAAACTTAATACTTGTAGGTGAATAAAATAGAATTAAAATCCTACATATGCACATGTTTAAATACAGTTGTGGATAACAGGAAGATAGTTGACTTGTGAAGCTTTAATACAGACATAAAGTAACCTTCTTTCACTTGAGCTAACTCAGTCTTGAAAAACAAACAAAAGAACATGCACCATCTTCTCCAGTGAATTATTCTGATATTTACTCACATTTTTATACTTTAATTATAAACATAATTGTACATTAAACCCTTTTAATTGTAACCTCAAACATTGTATTCATTTTCTTAACTTCATCATTCTAGGGCAAATTAAGTAATTTGTCAGTTTTCTTAATATCTAGAGTAAATTAATCAATTGTTTTACAGCCAGAGGGAACTGGTGGAAGTGCACAAAATTAATATTGTATCTAAAGAAGTGGGAAACATCTTCAGTGAATGAATAATATTTTTGCTTCATGAAGCCTAAAATATAAAATCATTTTATACAAAATAACAGGTTAAATGTACAAGTATATCAAAATACAATATACCTGTTTTTATAACAGGTTTAATGTACAAGTATATCAAAATACAGCATGCCTGTTTTTATAACAGGTTTAATGAACAGTATATCAAAATACAGCATGCCTGTTTTATAACAGGTTTAATGTACATGTATATCAGAATATATCATACCTGTTTTTTTACTGCAGTAAAGCACTTTGTAAATGGCTCAGAATTTTGAATCACATTTGTAACAGTAGTTTATTTATAGAAATAATTATTCTTTGGTAGCTTATTTCTAATTGTTTTGCAAGTTTTACTAAAATTCATTTGTGCTTAAAAACTAAGCCACTTACAAGGAGCAATAAAATATAACACTGTAAACAACATATGATAATGGTTTCTAATCTTAACAGAACACTTTAAACGGCATATGATAATGGTTTCTAATCTTCAACTTAGTTATAGGTGTTCAAGCCAGTCATTATATTGAAAGAGGAGAATTGGTTCCAGATGATCTTGTTGTACAGTTGGTTCTTGCAGAATTACATTCCCATCTGAAGGGTGATAACTGGTTATTGGATGGTATGATTTAATGTATAAAGATATCTATACTTGTAAAAGAACTTGGTTAAAATGTATTTTTAATCCAGATGTATGTTGAATTCTTTTTCAGAATTGCTGATTTAGAGTATTATAAGACAGTGTACAAGTTATATGTTGTGAATGTTATAAGATGGTGTACACATTGTACATCGTGAACACTGCAACATGAATGTTATAAGACAGTGTTCATGTTGTATGTTGTAAACATGACTCGTAGATCAAATGTTTTATTTATTTCTAATGATATTGTGTTGAAACCTCTTCAATCTGTTAATGAATGAATTAAACACCTAATCTAGCAGTACATAATAAACTTGGAATAATTGACAGAAATGCTTTTGTATGTATCACCAGAATGATATGAAACATATAAAGGGATTCAGACACAAATGGTTTCAAAAAATAATAGAAGGAAAACATTCAGAGATTACATAAGTGTATAAAGAAAGCATATCTTCAGACAAATGTATGTCTCCAGTAGGCCAGCAACAAGTTTGCAGAATTACAAAGCTAAAATCTGGGATTTGTTTTCCCATGTTGAATGAAGTAGATAGTTCTATGTGGCTTCACTCTAACACAAACACAATAAAAACAGAAGTGTATAAAGAAAGCAAATCCTTCAGATAATTGACATATTGTCTCTAAATTCAATCAGCTGAAAGACAGTCACATAAAAAAAAAAAACTTTTCTTAACATTCAAATGACAACAGATTTATGAGACAGAAAAACTGACAATAAGATATCTTTACTTAGTTTAATATTTTACTGCATATTATCCCAAGAAAGATGTTGGTTTTATTTAACATTGTGTTTTCAGGCACCAAACACAATGAAAATAGCTCCATCTATATTTCTGTTGTTTTATTTTGTGATTATTGAGAGTAAAATAAATATGATTACAATGTAATTATTAATTTTTTAGGTTTTGTTAGATTTATTCTTTGTCACAATATTTGAGAACATGTTTACATTTTAAATTGTACTAGGGTTAACTGTGAACAAGACCTTCTACTATGTTTGTACTGAGAACATGTTTACAGTGTGAATATGTCTAAGGCTAACTATGAACAAGATCTACTATGTGCTGAGAACATGTTTACAGTGTGAATATGTACCAGGGTTATCTGTGAACAAGACCTTCTGCTATCTTTGTGTTGGTTCTTGATAATTCTGTTAATTTAATTGCATGAACATTCCTAGAAATACCTTTAGTTTGCTGTTATTGTTAACTGTGTTGTCCCCATGTAGCACAGTGATAAGTTTGTGGACTTATAATGCTAGAAATCTGATTTCAATACCTTTGTGGGCACAGTAAAGATAACCCATTATGTAGATTTGTGCTTAAAAAGAAACAAACAACAATTTTCTATGGAAAACATTGTATTTTATATCTTATTCTTATCTCTCTGTTTAAGTAGTTTTATCTTTATACTTTAATTGAAGTCTTGTTTTAGGTATAATGTTTTTATTCTTAAGTAATTTAAGTTTTATTAGAAAACATTCAAGACGTGGAAGCTGCTGAATTCATAGTTTGTTTTTTGAAATGTTTGTTAGAAACTAAGGATTTGTGTGGCACATTACATATAAATAACATTTAATTTTTGTAGAATTTTTAGCATTTTATTTGTTTTCTTAATGTTGTCCATATTTTACACCTAATGTTGTTATTTGCTGCTAATGTTGTGAAGTGTATTGTTTTGTTTTAAACTGTTGTCCATATTTTATACCTAACTTTGTTGTCTGTTATTCACTGCTGCTAGTATTGTGAAGTGTATAGATTTGTTTCAAACTGTTTTCTGTATTTTATGCCTAACTGTGTTGTCTGTTATTCACTGCTGCTAATGTTGTGAAGTGTATTGTTTTGTTTTAAACTGTTGTCCATATTTTATACCTAACTTTGTTGTCTGTTATTCACTGCTGCTAGTATTGTGAAGTGTATAGATTTGTTTCAAACTGTTTTCTGTATTTTATGCCTAACTGTGTTGTCTGTTATTCACTGTTGCTAATGTTGTGAAGTGTTTAGTTTTCTTTCAAACTGTTGTCCATATTTTACATCTAACTGTGTTGTCTGTTAGTCACTGTTGCTAATGTTGTGAAGTATTTAGTTTTCTTTCAAACTGTTGTCCATATTTTACACCTAACTGTGTTGTTGATTATTCATTGCTGCTTGTGTTGTGAAGTGTTTAGTTTTATTCTATGTTTCACTAGTTAGAGTTGACAGTCCCTATCAAAACTATTTATGTTAAATGTGCAGAATTTCATTGTTTACTTTCAAATAAGAAACTATGGTTCTTTTTAGTTGGTGCAGTTCAACATCAACTAGATGTTTTATTAATTACAAGAATAGATTCATTTCAAATCATATTTTTGACTTATCCCCACTAAACAGGGTTTCCCCGTACGGTACTACAGGCTGAGGCGCTTAAGGAGTCCTTCTCCTTGTCATGTGTGCTGAACTTGAATGTACCTGAAGAAGTTATCATTGACAGGATTAAAGGGAGATGGGTGCATGCAGAGAGTGGAAGGACCTACCACACCGAGTTCAACCCTCCCAAGGTCCCTGTGAGTATAAAACAGTCATTTACGTAGTTTGTGATGTTCTATAAAAATGGCCACTTTACGAATGTTAAGTTGTATGTTTAACCTAGACTATTTGTTTCTTAATCACAGCTTTATATGTTCTTCTTTATGTTCAGTATTATTATTCATTGTTCTAATGAAGTAGCAGGTTTTATTTTCAAAATCTTTTACTTCTTCATCAGATGTGGTTAATTTGTTGTACTGTCTTGGTGTAGAATGTGTAATGATGTATCAGATGTGGTTATTTTGTTGGACTGCCTTGGTGTAGACTTTGTAATGATGTATTAGATGTGGTTAATTTGTTGGACTGTTTTATTGTTTTTTCAACCCAGTGATATAAAATTGTTCATATGTCATAACCTCTTCCAGTATGTTTCAAAACAGAGCTGAAAAAACAATGTACACAGACCTTCTGCAGTTGGTCGCTGTGTGAAATATTACAAATAAAACAAGGTATGTTCACAGATCTTTATGTAGTTGGTCACTGTGTGAAATATTACAAGTAAAATGAGGGATGTACCCAGACCTTCTGTAGTTAGTCACTATGTGAAATAATACAATTAAAACATGGGATGCACCCAGACCTTCTGTAGTTGGTCACTTTGTGAAATATTAAGTAAAACGGTGATGTACACAGATCTTCTGTAGTTGGTCACTATGTGAAATATTACAATTAAAACAAGGGATGCACCCAGACCTTCTGTAGTTGGTCACTTTGTGAAATATTAGAAGTAAAATGGGTGATGTACACAGATCTTCTGTAGTTGGTCACTATGTGAAATATTACAAGTAAAACGAGGGATGTACACAGACCTTCTGTAGTTGGTCACTGTGTGAAATATTACAAGTAAAACGAGGGATGTACATAGATCTGTAGTTGGTCACTGAGTGAAATATTACAAGTAAAACGAGGGATGTACACAGACCTTCTGTAGTTGATCACTGTGTGAAATATAACAAGTAAAACGAGGGATGTATCCAGACCTTCTGTAGTTGGTCACTGTGTGAAATATTACAAGTAAAACGAGGGATGTACACAGATCTTCTGTTGTTGGACCTTCTGTAGTTGTGTGAAATATTACAAGTACACAGATCTTCTGTTGTTGGTCACTGTGTGAAAGCGAGGGATGTACATAGATCTGTAGTTGGTCACTGTGTGAAATATTACAAGTAAAACAAGGGATGTACACAGACCTTCTGTAGTTGGTCACTATGTGAAATATTACAAGTAAAACGAGGGATGTATCCAGACCTTCTGTAGTTGGTCACTGTGTGAAATATTACAAGTAAAATGAGGGATGTACACAGATCTTTTGTAGTTGGTCACTGTGTGAAATATTACAAGTAAAATGAGGGATGTACACAAATCTGTAGTTGGTCACTGTGTGAAATATTACAAGTAAAACGAGGGATGTACACAAATCTGTAGTTGGTCACTGTGTGAAATATTACAAGTAAAACGAGGGATGTACATAGATCTGTAGTTGGTCACTATGTGAAATATTACAAGTAAAACAAGGGATGTACACAGACCTTGTGTAGTTGGTCACTGTGTGAAATATTACAAGTAAATTACAAGTGAGGGATGTACATAGATCTGTAGTTGGTCACTGTGTGAAATATGACAAGAAAAAACAAGGGATGTACACAGACTTTCTGTAGTTGGTCACTATGTGAAATATGACAAGAAAAACAAGGGATGTACACAGACTTTCTGTAGTTGGTCACTATGTGAAATATTACAAGTAAAACGAGGGAGGTACACAGACTTTCTGTAGTTGGTCACTATGTGAAATATTACAAGTAAAACGAGGGATGTACACAGATCTTCTGTAGTTGGTCACTGAGTGAAATATTACAAGTAAAACGAGGGATGTACACAGACCTTCTGTAGTTGGTCACTATGTGAAATATTGTACATTCCTTGTCCGTGAACAAGAATGCACATTGTTTTCACATATCTGAT